>NC_069502.1:521220868-521421514 GCF_027579735.1 Bombina bombina
TTTTAGCCTCAGGCAGAAAATTGAAGAAGAGTCTGCCTGTGTTTTTTGATGATCTTAGCAGGTTGTAACTAAGATCCATTGCTGTTCTCACACATAACTGAAGAGATGAGGTAACTTCAGCTGGGGGAATGGCGTGCAGGGTCTCCTGCTATGAGGTATGTGCAGTTTAAATTTTTCTAGAGAAATGAATATGCTAGGAAATGCTGTTAATACCGGATTTATTTAAGGTAAGCCTGATTACAGTGATTTAATAACAACTAGTATCATGCTTGCTGTAAAAAGTAATATTCTTATTACTTTCTCACATTATTGAAAATAAGATAACGTTTGCTGGAAGTGTTTAAACATTTTTTTCTACATATTGGTGATAAAACTTTATTGGGCCCAGTTTTTTCCACATGGCTGGCTAGATTTTGCCTATGGATAGTTTTTTATGGCCCTCTCACTGAGTACAGGTTGGGAGGGGCCTAATTTCAGGCCTAAATCGTGCAGTAGTTTTTGCAGCTTGAGACTTCCAGCTTCCCTGAAGGAGTCCCCTGAACACTTAGGACCTCTACAAAGGGTTTTTGTGCCTTCAAAAGTCATTGTATGGAGTTTAAATTTAGTTCTTAAGGTTCTTCAAGGGGTTCCGTTTGAACCTTTGCATTCGATAGATATTAAGCTCTTATCCTGGAAGGTTCTGTTTTTAGTAGCTATCTCCTCGGCTCGAAGAGTTTCGGAGTTACATCTGATTTACAATGCGATTCCCCTTATCTCATTTTTCATGCAGATAAGGTAGTGTTATGTACCAAACCTGTTTTTTTTACCTAAGGTGGTATCTAATAAAAATATCAATCAGGAGATTGTTGTACTGTCACTGTGTCCTAATCCTTCTTCAAAGAAGGGAACGTCTTTTACACAATCTTGACGTGGTTCGTGCTTTAAAGTTTTATTTACAAGCTACTAAAGATTTTCGTCAAACATCTGCATTGTTTGTTGTCTACTCTTGACAGAGGAGAGGCCAAAAGGCTTCGGCAACCTCTCTTTCTTTTGGCTAAGGAGTATAATACGCTTTGCTTATGAGACTGCTGGCCAGCAGCCTCCTGAAAGGATTACAGCTCATTCTACTAGAGCGGTAGCTTCCACATAGGTTTTTAAAATTTGATACTTTTGCTTCTTCGGAGGCTATTTTTGGGAGAAAGGTCTTGCAGGCAGTGGTGCCTTCCATTTAAGCGCCTGCCTTGTCCCTCCCTTCATCCGTGTCCTATAGCTTTGGTATTGGTATCCCACAAGTAATGGATTATCCGTGGACTGGATACACCTTACAAGAGAAAACATAATTTATGCTTACCTGATAAATTTATTTCTCTTGTGGTGTATCCAGTCCACGGCCCGCCCTGTCATTTTAAGGCAGGTGTTTTTTTATTTTTAAACTACAGTCACCACTGCACCCTATAGTTTCTCCTTTCTCTTGCTTGTCTTCGGTTGAATGACTGGTACTGGCAGTTAGAGGAGGAGCTATATAGACAGCTCTGCTGTGGGTGATCCTCTTGCAGCTTCCTGTTGGGAAGGAGAATATCCCACAAGTAATGGATGATCCGTGGACTGGATACACCACAAGAGAAATAAATTTATCAGGTAAGCATAAATTATGTTTTTTTGGGGGTTTTTGCGCCCCATTGTCTTTCCCGCTCTCGGCCTCATTATGCGGATTTTAATACTATTCTAATCTAAATGGTTGACCAAATTAAAATTATATCATGGAATGTGGGAGGGATCTCCTCTCTATGGAAAAGGAAAAGCATATTGAAGCAATGTAAAAAGCATTCTACGGACATAGTAATGTTACAAGAAACCCACTTGAAAGAGCAGGAAATAGACAAACAAGATCCTGTCAAAAGAATTAGACACAGAGGGAAGGTTTATAATTTTGCGTATTGAAGTCCAGGAAAGACATCTGATTCTATGCAATATCTATGGCCCTAATAACTTAGATAAAATCTTTTGGAACAAGATGCAAGTTAAATTAATGAATTTTGGTGTGGAAAATATAATTTTGGGAGGTGATTTAAATATGGTAATGTACCCAACTTTGGATAGGTTAAAACCATCTATGAATAGAAATAGCCGATCGGAAACTAAGGTACTTAAGAATTTATGTAAGAATCTAAGACTCAGACATTTGGAGAATCCAGAATCCAGATACAAGGTGTTTCTCGTGAATATCACATAGCCACAAAACAATGTCCAGAATAGATGCTTTCTTGGTTTCAGAAAATTTGCTGGGCATAGAAATGTCTATAGATATCAAAGAGGTCATTATATCCGACCATGCCATTATTTCTTTAAACCTTAAATTTAAAAGAGAACCTGCAAAGCTTTTCTTCCCTACTTATTTTTGCTCTAACGTTCAATTTAAGGAGTGGTTGGAAAAAAAATGGCATGATTATTGTTACTTTAATAAGGAATCTGAAAACAAACATGAAATATTCTGGGAAGCTTTTAAAGAATTTATCAGAGGGGAAATTAAGGCCTACCTAGTTAGGAATAAACGAGTTATACAACAGAAAGATTTACAGCTAGCAGGACAGGTACGTAATTGTTGTAATGCATTCCTAAGTGACAGATCGGGGAAGCTTTGGGACAAATACATAAGGGCTAAACAAGCAAGAGAAACCTTCCTAATGCAAAAATTAAGACAGGAAGACCTCAGAACAAGGGCTTTTTTCTATAGACATAGTGGAAGAGCAGGTATATTTTTAGCAAATCTAGTCAAAGTTAAAAAGAAAAAACGTGCCATAAAGGCTATTATAAAGGGAACGGAGAGATTGACAAACATTAAAGAAATAAATGACTGTATATATTTTCAAAAAATGTACTCAGCAGATAATATCAACTTGGAAGTAAAAGCAGACTTTTGGGATAAAATTAGATTACCTAATTTAGATAGAGAAGACCTGGAAGAGTTAAATAAACCAATAACACAAGAGGAAATAAAGAGTGCAATTGAGAATACGACAGCTAATAAGGCGCCCGGTCCTGACCAGATCCAAATAGAATTCTATAAAATAATGGAGGAAATAACGCCGATATTAGAAGCTCTCTTTAATACGTTATATATAAAAAATAAGATGCAGTCTAAATATTTCACAGCATCAACAATTTTGTTAATTTTGAAAAAAAGATAAGAACCCGGAAGAGATGGGTTCATACAGACCTATCTCATTATTAAATAATGATTATAAACTACTTATGAATGTGATTTCCCAAAGATTAAAGAAAGTGATGGCCCCATTAATCCATAAAGATCAAGTTGGCTTTATGCCAAAAAGAAGTTCAAAGACCAATCTGAGGAAATTGCAATTGATAATTGAGTCATATTGGAACCAAGCGAAAAAAAGGGAAAGTGGAAAACAAACAGATATGGCTATTACATCTATTGATGCTGAAAAAGCCTTTGACATGATTACGTGGGATCATTTATTTACGACAATAGGAAAATTTGGGATTACAGGCCCTTTCCTCAGATTGGTACAGATGATCTATAAAGAACCCCAGGCCAATATCTTAATAACTGGTAGCACAACACCAAATTTTACACTCCAGAAAGGAACCAGACAAGGGTGCCCACTCTCCCCCTACCTGTTCAATTTAGCTATTGAACCATTAGCCATTTATTTGAGAAAAGAAATTGAGGGTATTTGGTTGGGGAAGAGAAGAATTACATTATTATTATATGCGGACGATTTGTTGGTTTTTATAAAAGATACCAAAAGAAATTTTCCTTTATTAATCCAGATTCTGAAAAAGTTTGGGATGTTTGCAGGCTATAAAGTTAACATCAACAAATCAGAGATTTTCTGGCTACAGAAACAGAAAAATAGCTATAAAAATGCTCCATTTAAGGATGCAAACAGAAAGTTGAAATATTTAGGTATGGTATTGGCTAGGGATCCAGAGAAATGGTATACACTAAATTATCCTCAAATATGGACAAAAAAGTCCAAAGATTTGGCAAGTTGGTCCAATTTTCCGCTGACATTGTCAGGCAAAATGAATCTAATTTAAATGGTATTATTTCCTAAAATGTTATATCTACTACAAAATTTACCTATATTTGTCAAGCGTAAGAATCTTTTATTATTTAGACGGGACTGTTTAAAGTTCTTATGGGGGAAGAAACGTAAGGCAATCGCATTTTATAATCTGACTCTGCTTAAAATAGGGGGAGGTCTGGCTTTGCCGGACCTAGAAATATACAATTTAATATGCATGGGGAAATTTGTACTAGAGTGGCTAACTGAGGTAAACTATTATGCTACAAATGAATTAGAAGAACATCTAGTGGCCCCATATGCGCTAAAAGCACTAGTGCATCATAGAGGGAAATTACCAGATAAAGTTAAAAATCTATCTACGATAAAGAATGTAATTGTGGCATGGCACAAACTGTTTAAAATACTGCAAATAAGTTCTAAATATTCAAAATATTTGACAATAAGTGGGAATCCCAACTTTATACCGGCTAAAATATTCCATAGATGGAAAATAAAGGGCTTGGTTTTGTTACAACAGTCAAGGGATAAAGAAACTAAAGGATGTAGAACATTCCAAGATTTAAAAAGAGAGTTTGGAACCCCAAATAAAGAATTCTTTGCCTATTTACAAGTATGGCATTTTTTTGAAGATCTAAATAAAGAATATATAGAAGATAATTTGGGGGAAAGGATGAATATGGTACTAAATTTGTATAGTCAAGGAAACTATTCTATTTCCTTCTTTTATAAAACAATTAAAAAGTTCCAAGAAACAACAAGAATAGGGGCACTGGCAGCGAGTTGGCGGCAGCCAGTAGAGAGATTACAAAAGAGCTTCATCCTGGTAGATAAAGCAACTCTGTTGGTTGGTTGGAGATAATCTCACATGAAAATACTAAGGCCTAGATTTGGAGTTCGGCGGTAGCCGTCAAAACCAGCGTTAGAGGCTCCTAACGCTGGTTTTGGCCGTCCGCTGGTATTTGGAGTCAGTGATTAAAGGGTCTAACGCTCACTTTACAGCCGCGACTTTTCCATACCGCAGATCCCCCTACGCCATTTGCGTAGCCTATATTTTCAATGGGATCTTTCTAACGCTGGTATTTAGAGTCGTTTCTGAAGTGAGCGTTAGAGCTCTAACGACAAGATTCCAGCCGCCTGAAAATAGCAGGAGTTAAGAGCTTTCTGGCTAACGCCGGTTTATAAAGCTCTTAACTACTGTACCCTAAAGTACACTAACACCCATAAACTACCTATGTACCCCTAAACCGAGGTCCCCCCACACCGCCGCCACTCGATTAAAATTTTTAACCCCTAATCTGCCGACCGCCACCTACGTTATATTTATGTACCCCTAATCTGCTGCCCCTAACCCTGCCGACCCCTGTATTATATTTATTCACCCCTAACCTGCCCCCCACAACGTCGCCGCCAGCTACTTACAATAATTAACCCCTAATCTTCCGACCGCAAATCGCCGCCACCTACGTTATCCCTATGTACCCCTAATCTGCTGCCCCTAACATCGCCGACCCCTATATTATATTTATTAACCCCTAATCTGCCCCCCTCAACGTCGCCGACACCTGCCTACACTTATTAACCCCTAATCTGCCGAGAGGACCACACCGCTATTCTAATAAATGTATTAACCCCTAAAGCTAAGTCTAACCCTAACACTAACACCCCCCTAACTTAAATATAATTTTTATCTAACGAAATAAATTAACTCTTATTAAATAACTTATTCCTATTTAAAGCTAAATACTTACCTGTAAAATAAATCCTAATATAGCTACAATATAAATTATAATTATATTATAGCTATTTTAGGATTAATATTTATTTTACAGGCAACTTTGTAATTATTTTAACCAGGTACAATAGCTATTAAATAGTTAAGAACTATTTAATAGTTACCTAGTTAAAATAATAACAAATTTACCTGTAAAATAAATCCTAACCTAAGTTATAATTAAACCTAACACTACCCTATCAATAAAATAATTAAATAAACTACCTACAATTACCTACAATTAACCTAACACTACACTATCAATAAATTAATTAAACACAATTGCTACAAATAAATACAATTAAATAAACTAGCTAAAGTACAAAAAATAAAAAAGAACTAAGTTACAGAAAATAAAAAAATATTTACAAACATAAGAAAAATATTACAACAATTTTAAACTAATTACACCTACTCTAAGCCCCCTAATAAAATAATAAAGCCCCCCAAAATAAAAGATTCCCTACCCTATTCTAAATTAAAAAAAGTTACAAGCTCTTTTACCTTACCAGCCCTGAACAGGGCCCTTTGCGGGGCATGCCCCAAGAATTTCAGCTCTTTTGCCTGTAAAACAAAACATACAATACCCCCCCCAACATTACAACCCACCACCCACATACCCCTAATCTAACCCAAACCCCCCTTAAATAAACCTAACACTAATCCCCTGAAGATCTTCCTACCTTGTCTTCACCATCCAGGTATCACCGATCCGTCCTGGCTCCAAGATCTTCATCCAACCCAAGCGGGGGTTGGCGATCCATAATCCGGTGCTCCAAAGTCTTCCTCCTATCCGGCAAGAAGAGGACATCCGGACCGGCAAACATCTTCTCCAAGCGGCATCTTCGATCTTCTTCCATCCGGTGCGGAGCGGGTCCATCTTGAAGCAGGCGACGCGGATCCATCCTCTTCTTCCGATGTCTCCCGACTAATGACGGTTCCTTTAAGGGACGTCATCCAAGATGGCGTCCCTCGAATTCCGATTGGCTGATAGGATTCTATCAGCCAATCGGAATTAAGGTAGGAATTTTCTGATTGGCTGATGGAATCAGCCAATCAGAATCAAGTTCTATCCGATTGGCTGATCCAATCAGCCAATCAGATTGAGCTCGCATTCTATTGGCTGTTCCGATCAGCCAATAGAATGCGAGCTCAATCTGATTGGCTGAATCAGGAGGTATTTCTGGAACTATCACACAAATGGGGTGTTCCCGATATAGATCTGATGACTTCCCACTTCAGTTCCAGCCTCCCAAGTTACAGATTGAGATTCAGAGATCTTCCCGTGGAACTTCAACCTAATTTATCTGTTTCCACTAATTGTACTTCTGCCCTAAGTGGTAGCTCGGATGGAGCAGGAGCGAATACCAACTATAACTGATAGCCCCTGCATGGCCAAGCAGGACATGGTACGCAAACCTGTACATGCTCTAGATGCTCTGAGGCTGACTGCCTGGCGATTGAACGTTTGATTTTAGCTCAGAGAAGCTTCTCTGAAAGTGTGATTGATACTCTTATCCAGGCTCGCAATCCAGATGCATCGGCTACAAGGTCTGGAGCACATATCTTCATTGGTGTGGCCAACAAGGTTTCTCTTGGCGTAGAGTGAAGACTCAGTGTATACTTCAGTTTCTCCATGAGGTTATGGAGAAAGGCCTGTTGGCCAATTCTATCAAGGGTCAGATCTCTGCCGTTTCTGTTCTGTTTCACAAGAAATTGGCTAGTTTGCCAGATGTTCAAGAGTGTATTCAGGCTCTGGTTAGAATTAAACCTGTTTTCATACCTGTTGTTTCTCCTTGGAGCTTAAATTTAGTTTGAGATGGTAATATAAAATAAGTTATATATATATAGATAGATAGATATATAGATAGATAAACTCTACTGAAATTGTGAGCATTTCAGTTACTGTTAGAAATTGAAGTGCAGAACCCTGTTATATTCCACCCATTCTAGTGTCCGATTTATAACTGTCCCTTATTGGCCACAGCAAAGAAGTTAACCTAAGTAACAACATCGCAGATCCCATTGTTTTATAGACAATAAAACGTTTTAATTATTTTGTCACGATTTGAACAACTAATACAACTTTAAAAAAATACATCTACATGTTATTCACAGACTAATCTTTTATTTGAATGTATCATATCTAGCATTTACTTAATGTTTAATGTCCCTTTAAGGTTCTTCAGAGGGCTCAGTTTGAGCCTCTGCATGCTGTTGATATTAAGTTACTCACTTGGAAGGTGGTCTTCCTATTAGCTATTTCCTCTGCTCTCAGAGTATCAGAGCTTTCAGCTTAGTTGTGTGTTCCTCCGTATCTGGTGTTCCATCAGGATAAGGCTGTGTTGAGGACTCAACTTGGCTTTCTACCTAAGGTAGTAAATACCCGAAACATCAACCAGGAGATTGTGGTTCCTTCACTTTGTCCCAATCCGTCAACCTCCAAGGAGAGATTGTTACATAATTTGGATGTGGTCAGAGCGTTGAAGTTCTACCTTCATGTTACTAAGGAGTTTCGTCAATCTTCTTCCTTATTTATCCTGTATACTGGTAAGCACAAGGGGCAGAAGGCCTTACCTGTCACCATTTCCTTTTGGTTGAGAAGTCTGATTTGGATGGCATACAAGAAAGTGGGTCAGGAGCCCCCTTCAAGAATCACAACACATTCCACTCGTGCTGTGTCTACCACTTGGGCCTTCAAGAATGAAGCCTCGGTTGAACAGATTTGCATGGCTGCAACTTGGTGTTCATTGCACATATTGGCAAAGTTTTAAAAATGTTATGTTTTTGTCTCAGCAAAGGCATCTTTTGGGAGAAGGGTTCTACAAGCAGTGGTGCATAGTAATTAGGACTGCTTTTCCCTACTTTTTCCCTCCGGGAACATTTGTGAACTCCACAGCTTTGGGTATTGGTTTCCCATAGGTTAAGAATGCTCTTGTGGACTCACTGCCAATAGAAAGGAAATTACATTTATACTTACCTGATACATTTATTTCCTTCTTGGCAGTGAGAGTCCACGACCCCACCCAAATGCTAAATGTTTACTGGCGGCAGTCGTTTTTTTTTGCACTTCTGTAACCCTTGTATCTCTCTTTAGCCAAGGATAAGGAAAAAGCGAAATACTGAGAGCATAGGAGAAATGGGAGCGATATTTTTAGTCTTGTTTGGGGTGTCTTTGCCTCTTACTGGTGGCAAGGTAGAGTAATTCCCATAGCTTAAGAATGTTATAGTGTACTCTCACTGCCAATAGAAAGGAAATTAAATTTATACTTACCTGATACATTTATTTCCTTCTTGGCAGTGAGAGTCCAAGACCCCATCCAAATGCTTAATGTTTACTGGCGACAGTCGTTTTTTTTTGCACTTTTGTAACCCTTGTATCTCTCTTCAGCCCTCACATTTTTCATTTTTGTAAATATTTTATTATATCTTTTCATGTGACAACACTGAAGAAATTACACTTTGCTACCATGTAAAGTAGTAAGTGTACAGCCTGTATAACAGTGTAAATTTGCTGTCCACTCAAAATAACTCAACACACAGCCATTAATGTCTAAACCGTTGGCAACAAAAGTGAGTACACCCCTATGTGGAAATGTCCAAATTGGGCCCAAAGTGTCAATATTTTGTGTGGCTGCCATTATTTTCCAGCACTGTCTTAACCATCTTGGGCATGGAGTTCACCAGAGCTTCACAGGTTGCCATTGGAGTCCTCTTCCACTCCTCCATGACGACATCACAGAGCTGGTGGATGTTAGAGACCTTGCTCTCCCCCACCTTCCGTTTGAGGATGCCCCACAGATGTAGACATGCTTGGCTAGTCCATCACCTTTACCCTCAGCTTCTTTAGCAAGGCAGTGGTCGTCTTGGAAGTGTGTTTGGGGTCGTTATCATGTTGGAATACTGCTCTGCGGAGGGGATCATGCTCTGTTCAGTATGTCACAGTACATGTTGGCATTCATGGTTCCCTCAATGAACTGTAGCTCCCCATTGCCGGCAGCACTCATGCAGGCCCAGACCATGACACTTCCACCACCATGCTTGACTTTAGGCAAGACACACTTGTCTTTGTACTCCTCACCTGGTTGCCGCCACACACGCTTAACACCATCTGAACCAAATAAGTTTATCTTGGTCTCAGTGGACAACAGAACATGGTTCCAGTAATCCATGTCCTTAGTCTGCTTGTCTTCCGCAAACTGTTTTTACGGGCTTTCTTGTGCATCATCTTTAGAAGAGGCTTCCTTCTAGGACAACAGCCATGCAGACCAATTTGATGCAGTGTGCGGCGTATGGTCTGAGCACTGACAGGCTGGACCCCCACCCCTTCAACCTCTGCAGCAATGCTGGCAGCACTAATACGTCTATTTCCTAAATACAACCTCTGGATATGATGCTGAGCATGTGCACTCAACTACTTTGGTCGACCATGGCGAGTCCGGTTCTGAGTGGAACCTGTCCTGTGAAACCACTGTATGGTCTTGCCCACCGTGCTGCAGCTCAGTTTCAGGGTCTTGGCAATCTTCTTATAGCCTAGGCCATCTTTATGTAGAGCAACAATTCTTTTTTTTCAGATCCTCAGAGAGTTCTTTGCCATGAGGTGCCATGTTGAACTTCCAGTGACCAGTGTGAGAGCGATAACACCAAATTTAACACGCCTGCTCCCCATTCACACCTGAGACCAAGTAACACTAACGAGTCGCATGACACCGGGGAGGGAAAATGGCTTATTGGGCCCAATTTGGACATTTCCACTTAGGGGTGTACTCACTTTTGTTGCCAACGGTTTAAACTTTTATGACTCTGTGTTGAGTTATTTTGAGGGGACAGCAAATATACACTGTTATACAGGCTGTACACTCACTACTTTACATTGTAGCAAAGTGTAATTTTGTCAGTGTTGTGACATGAAAAGATATAATAAAATATTTACAAAAATGTGAGGGGTGTACTCACTTTTGTGAGATACTGTGTGTGTGTGTATATGTATGTATATATATATATATATATATGTATGTATGTGTGTGTATATGTATGTATATCCTATATTATAAAAGACAAGTGTTTGTCTGAAGCCGTCATGCGCAGTACAAACACTTGGCCTTAGATTCTATTCTTGCGCACCTCGGCATAGCTGACAGCTGACAGATTGGGAGCGCGAGGTACACAGCATACAAGCAGCTGTGAGATAGGGAGCGCGAGCTACTCAACAGCTGTGAGGTCTGCTGCGTGAGAAGCGGCAACGCGCTCCCCAGACCTCACAGCTGTTTGTGGCCGACGGGAGCGTCGCGAGGGGCATGACCGGGCGTCGCAAGGGGCGTGGCCGGGCGTCGCGATGGGCGTGGCCGGGCGGGTGTTGCCGCGATGGGGCGTGGCCGGGCAGGGTCCCGCGAAGACAGAGCCAGAGAGGGAGCAGGAGGGGGGGGCAGAGAGCCAAAGAGAAGGGGGGGCAGAGAGCCAAAGAGAAGGGGGGGGCAGAGAGCCAAAGAGAAGGGGGGGGCAGAGAGCCAAAGAGAAGGGGGGGCAGAGAGACAAAGAGAAGGGGGGGGCAGAGAGACAAAGAGAAGGGGGGGGCAGAGAGACAAAGAGAAGGGGGGGGCAGAGAGACAAAGAGAAGGGGGGGGGCAGAGAGCCAAAGAGAAGGGGGGGGGCAGAGAGCCAAAGAGAAGGGGGGGCAGAGAGCCAAAGAGAAGGGGGGGCAGAGAGACAAAGAGAAGGGGGGGCAGAGAGACAAAGAGAAGGGGGGGCATAGAGACAAAGAGAAGGGGGGGCAGAGAGCCAAAGAGAAGGGGGGGGGCAGAGAGCCAAAGAGAAGGGGGGGCAGAGAGCCAAAGAGAAAGGGGGGGGCAGAGAGACAAAGAGAAGGGGGGGGGGCAGAGAGACAAAGAGAAGGGGGGGGGGGGCAGAGAGACAAAGAGAAGGGGGGGGGGGGGGGCAGAGAGCCAAAGAGAAGGGGGGGGGGCAGAGAGCCAAAGAGAAGGGGGGGCAGAGAGCCAAAGAGAAGGGGGGGGCAGAGAGCCAAAGAGAAGGGGGGGCAGAGAGCCAAAGAGAAGGGGGGGGGGCAGAGAGCCAAAGAGAAGGGGGGGGCAGAGAGACAAAGAGAAGGGGGGGGCAGAGAGCCAAAGAGAAGGGGGGGGGCAGAGAGCCAAAGAGAAGGGGGGGGCAGAGAGCCAAAGAGAAGGGGGGGGGGGGCAGAGAGCCAAAGAGAAGGGGGGGGCAGAGAGCCAAAGAGAAGGGGGGGCAGAGAGCCAAAGAGAAGGGGGGGGGCAGAGAGCCAAAGAGAAGGGGGGGGAAGAGAGCCAAAGAGAAGGGGGGGCAGAGAGCCAAAGAGAAGGGGGGGGCAGAGAGCCAAAGAGAAGGGGGGACAGAGAGCCAAAGAGAAGGGGGGGCAGAGAGCCAAAGAGAAGGGGGGGCAGAGAGCCAAAGAGAAGGGGGGGGCAGAGAGCCAAAGAGAAGGGGGGGGGCAGAGAGCCAAAGAGAAGGGGGGGGCAGAGAGCCAAAGAGAAGGGGGGGCAGAGAGCCAAAGAGAAGGGGGGGCAGAGAGCCAAAGAGAAGGGGGGGGCAGAGAGCCAAAGAGAAGGGGGGGGCAGAGAGCCAAAGAGAAGGGGGGGGGCAGAGAGCCAAAGAGAAGGGGGGGGGGCAGAGAGCCAAAGAGAAGGGGGGGCAGAGAGCCAAAGAGAAGGCGGGGGGGGGGGCAGAGAGCCAAAGAGTAGGGGGGGGCAGAGAGCCAAAGAGAAGGGGGGGGCAGAGAGCCAAAGAGTAGGGGGGGGCAGAGAGCCAAAGAGTAGGGGGGGGCAGAGAGCCAAAGAGAAGGGGGGGGCAGAGAGCCAAATAGGGGGGGGGCAGAGAGCCAAAGAGAAGGGGGGGGCAGAGAGCCAAAGAGAAGGGGGGGGGCAGAGAGCCAAAGAGAAGGGGGGGGGCAGAGAGCCAAAGAGAAGGGGGGGGGCAGAGAGCCAAAGAGAAGGGGGGGGCAGAGAGCCAAAGAGAAGGGGGGGGCAGAGAGCCAAAGAGAAGGGGGGGGAGATAGAGCCAAAGAGAAGGGGGGGGAAGAGAGCCAAAGAGGGGGGAGAGAGAGAGCCAAAGAGGAAAAAGAGCCAAAAAGGAGAGAGAGCCAAAGAGGGGGGAGAGAGAGCCAAAGAAGGGGGAGAGAGAGCCAAAGAGGGGGGGGGGGGAGAGAGCCAAAGGGGGGGGGAGAGAGCTAAAGGGGGGGAGAGCCAAAGAGGAAAGAGAGCCAAAGAGGAGAGCAAAAGAGGGGAGAGAGCCAAAGAGGGGGGAGAGAGAGCCAAAGAGGGGGGAGAGAGAGCCAAAGAGGGGGGAGAGAGAGCCAAAGAGGGGGGAGAGAGAGCCAAAGAGGGGGGAGAGAGAGCCAAAGAGGGGGGAGAGAGAGCCAAAGAGGGGGGGGGAGAGCCAAAGAGGGGGGGAGAGAGCCAAAGAGGGGGGGAGAGAGCCAAAGAGGGGGGAGAGATCCAAAGAGGGGAGGGGAGAGCAAAAGAGGGGAGAGCCAAAGAGGGGGGGAGCCAAAGGGGAGGGGAGAGCCAAAGGGGAGGGGAGAGCCAAAGAGGGGGGAGAGAGAGAGCCGAGGGGGGAGAGAGAGCCAAAGAGGGGAGAGTGAGAGCCAAAGAGGAGAGAGAGCCAAAGAGGGGAGAGAGCCAAAGAGGGGAGAGAGCCAAAGAGGGGGGGGGAGAGCCAAAGAGGGGGGGGAGAGCCAAAGAGGGGGGAGAGAGAGCAAAAGAAAGGATGGAGAGAGCCTAAGAGGGGAGAGAGAGAACAAAGGAGAGGGGGGAGAGAAAGCAAAAGAGAGGGGGGAAAGAAAGCAAAAGAGAGGGGGGAAGAGAGAGCAAAAGAAAGGGGGGAGAGAGCAAGGGGTGGGACCGCTGTTCTGAAAAAAATGTCCCCTGTACACGGGCTTTAGTACTAGTATATATTTATATATATATAATTTTTTATTTTTTTAACTGTGTGGAAACTTGTTCTGCTATACTGGACTGATTATTTGCTATTCACATTAAAATGCAACCAATAGAATTTAGATTCCTGTTACTGTACATAGCATATGAAACAAATGAAATATGAATGTTTATGTATTTTTGTTTTTTTCTCAAAAGGGAAAGTTAGAATTTTAATTGCTACCGATTTAGCTTCCCGTGGTCTTGATGTACACGATATAACTCATGTTTTCAACTTTGACTTTCCACGTAACATTGAAGAGTATGTACACAGAGTTGGTCGCACTGGAAGGGCTGGGTGAGTAAGACAAGTTAACAAAACACAAATGCCAGCGCTTATAAGGACTAGGTGCACACATACAAGCTAGTAGTGATAGATAAAATCCAGTACTGGTTCATAAAATTCAGTCAATCTCATGTGTGGCAATTAGGCTAAAAGGTGGAAGATCGCCAATTAAAATATAACAAATGGAAAGTAATGTTATAAATACAGTACTTGTATCCGTGTGCCCCTGTCGTTCCTTCGGGGGGAAAATCTCAACACAAGTTTCTATCTTAGTAATAGAAATACATGCCCAGACTGTGCTCAGAAGGACCACTGCTCTCTGTGATAAACTCCAAGTTCCCTCCGAGAGGTATGCTGAAAATATGTAAAACAAACACAGCAGAGCAGATATTCTGAGTGTACTGTTTAATAGAAATAATATGAGCGAATCACAGCGTCTTACTGGATCCTGATACAATCAGCATACAATACTTCTAAATGTTGATGCAGGAACAGGTAGACCAACAGTGATATAAAGACAGTAAAAACGAATAGGTATCTTGATAAATATCATAAAAACAAAGTTTAGTCCTCAATGCATTTTCTCCGGACTTTTTCAAGAGGTAATGTGAGTAATTCATTGTATTGGAGCTTATATAGCTAAATCTGACATTGTGATTAGCTGGAACGGCTGTCAATCGCAATGCCGGTACTGACGTAAACTGACTACGTTGCGCCCAATGTGTTAATTGGTTAATTAGAACGGCACAATATGTTGGTGACAAACATAATCTAACAGCGGTTTTTAATTGAAAATGCAATATGTGTATATAACATACATTGTTTCACTATTGTCTATAGTTTGTGGCAGAATACACTGAGGGTGCAAGTTCTCCTAATTCTAAACAGATAGAATGTGTGTTAGAAACCATAACAGACATGACAGAACGTACTTAGTTAATTTAGTTACACGGTAGATATTGTAAAATTTATCGAATCTGCTCGTTATCAGAATTACATTGTAGTGATGACTTCTTCATAACTAAGTATTTATAGTTATGACTAGTTGCACTATCAACATGTAAAGTGATCATCTAAATAAAAAATATAAAATGTAAAATATGGGTTATATATATATATATATATATATATATATATATATATATATATATATTTATATATATATAATATCTGCATGCTAAGTGGAGTATAGTAAAAACATCAATGTGTTGTACAATATCCAAACTCCTTGTAAAAAGGTGGAATACAAGCAGGAACAAATTATGTATATCCTATATAGAATTATATCCTATTGTAAATTAATATATGTGGACAAATAAATTAATGAAATAAATATATACAGACATTTTTTTATAAAAAAATTAAAAATTAATTAATGAAAATATATAATAAAAAATGTCATAAATGGGAACCAAAAATGTTACTTGACAATGTAAACTGCAAAGATGAATATATGGATAGAAAAACACCTGTTGTTTTTATGATATTTATCAAGATACCTATTCATTTTTACTGTGTTTATATCACTGTTGGTCTACCTGTTCCTGCATCAACATTTAGAAGTATTGTAAGTGTGTTATTTTATGTGCTTTTTAGCATTTCTATTAAAGTGGAGGTAAACTTTCAAGAATGAGTGCCCGGTTTTTAAAAATACTATTAAAAACAGGGGCACATTTATTCATGAAAGTTTACATTGTTAAAATACTTGCTTTTTCTTCTTGCAAGCCGGAGCAGCGATTCACCCACCGTTCGCCTCTCCTTACTTTGGGAATGACTAATCCAGCATCCTCCCCCCCAGAACAAACATTACCTGAGGCCACGCCGTGATTGAAGGAAGCCGGATTCTTCATTGCTGACGTATGAAGAAACGAGCAACGGGCGGGGTGAATCGCTGTTCCGGCTTGCAAGAAGAAAAGGTAAGTATTTTAACAAAACCGGTGAAATGTAAACTTTCATGAATGAAAGTGCCCCTGTTTCTCTTGTAAGTTGTATCCAGTCCACGGATTAATCCATTACTTGTGGGATATTCTCCTTCCCAACAGGAAGCTGCAAGAGGATCACCCACAGCAGAGCTGTCTATATGTCCTCCCCTAACTGCCACCTCCAGTCATTCTCTTGCAGCTCTCGACAAGAAAGGAAGTATCAAGAGAGATGTGGTGAATTAGTGTAGTTTATCTTCAATCAAAAGTTTGTTATTTTTAAATGGTACCGGCGTTGTACTGTTTTTACCTCAGGCAGAAATTAGAAGAAGAGTTTTGCCTGAGGTTTTTGATGATCTTAGCAGGTTGTAACTAAGGTCCACTGCTGTTCTCACACATAACTGAAGAGTATGGGAAAACTTCAGCTGGGGGAACGGCCTGCAGAATTAACTGCGCTGAGGTATGTTCATTATATTTTTTTCTAGAGAGATGATAAGGTCTAGAAAATGCTGACAGTGCCTGATATATTTAAGGTAAGCCTGATTGCAGTGATTTAACAAACGACTGGCATCATGCTTGCAGTAAAGGGTAATATTCATGTTACTTGCTCTTATGGCTTAGTATGTTAAACGTTTGCATGATTTATAAAGAACGTTTTTTACTAAGGGTGATTAATCTTTATTTGGGGCCTAGTTTTCCACATGGCTGACTAGATTTCTCATAGGAGTAGTTATTTATGGCCTTTTCACTTTGAGTGCATGGTGGGAGGGGCCTATTTTCGCGCTCTAATTGCGCAGTCGTTTTTACATTCTGAGACATCCAGCTTCCCTGAAGGAGTCCCCTGACATATTGGACCTCTCTAAAGGATTTTTGTGCCTACAAAAGTCGTTTTATGGGAAGGTAGGAGCCACAGTAGAGCTGTGGCAGTTTGCTTGTGACTGTTATAACGGTTTTACGTTTTTTTTGCTTCTTTTTTGAGCCTGAGGGGTTAATCATCCATTTGCAAGTGGGTGCAATGCTGTTTTAGTCTATTATACACACTGTAAAAATTTTGTTGAGCTAACTGCTTTTTTTCACTGTTTTGCAGTTTTTGTGTTTGTTTTTTTCCCTTAAAGGCACAGTACCATTTTTTATATTCTGCTTTTTTAAATTAATTAAAGGGTTTTCCAAGCTTGCTGGTCTCATTACTAGTCTGTTAAACATGTCTGACATAGAGGAAACTCCTTGTTCATTATGTTTAGAAGCCATTGTGGAACCCCCTCTTAGAATGTGTACCAAATGCACTGATCTTACTATAAGTTATAAAGACCATATTCTGGCTTTAAAAGATTTATCACCAGAGGAAATTTACAAGGGGGAAGTTATGCCGACTAACTCTCCCCACGTGTCAGAGCCTATAACTCCCGCTCAAGGGACGCCAAGTACATCTAGCGCGCCCATTGCGTATACTTTACAAGACATGGCGGCAGTTATGAATCATACCCTTACAGAGGTATTGTCCAAACTGCCAGGGTTACAAGGAAAGCGAGACAGCTCTGGGGCTAGAACAAATACAGAGCTCTCTGACGCTTTAGTAGCTATGTCTGATATACCCTCACAATGTGAAGAAGCCGAGGCAGGAGAGCTTCTATCTGTGGGTGATTTTTCTGACTCAGGGAAGACACTTCAACCTGATTCTGATATGTCTACATTTAAATTTAAGCTTGAACACCTCTGCGTGTTGCTCAGGGAGGTTTTAGCAACTCTGGATGACTGTGAAGCCATTGTAGTCCCAGAGAAATTGTGTAAATTGGATAAATACTATGCAGTGCCTGTTTACACTGATTTTTTTCCAATACCTAAGAGGTTTTCAGAAATTATTACTAAGGAATGGGATAGACCAGGTGTACCGTTCTCTCCCACAAGATGTTTCCCATAGATGCCGCTACATGGGACTTGTGGCAAACGGTCCCTAAGGTGGAGGGAGCAGTCTCTACACTAGCGAAGCGTACAACTATCCCTGTCGAGGACAGTTGTGCTTTTCTAGATCCAATGGACAAAAAATTAGAGGGTTACCTTAAGAAAATTTTTATTCAACAAGGTTTTATTCTCCAGCCCCTTGCATGCATTGCCCCTGTCACTGCTGTTGCGGCCTTCTGGTTTGAGTCTCTAGAAGAGGCTCTACAGGTAGAAACCCCATTGGATGATATCCTTGACAAGCTTAAAGCTCTTAAGCTAGCCGATTCATTTGTTTGACGCCGTTGTTCATTTAACCAAGCTAACGGCTAAGAACTCAGGTTTTGCTATTCAGGCGCGTAGGGCGCTATGGCTTAAATCCTGGTCAGCTGACGTTACTTCAGAGTGTATGCTTCTCAACATTCCCTTCAAGGGGCAGACCCTATTCAGGCCTGGACTGAAGGAGATCATTTCTGATATTACTGGAGGAAAAGGTCACGCCCTTCCTCAGGATAGGTCCAACAAATTAATGACCAAACAGACTAATTTTCGTGCCTTTCGAAACTTCAGGAGTGGCGCAGCTTCAACTTCCTTTAATACAAAACAAGAGTTAAATTTTGCCCAGTCCAAGCCGGTCTGGAGACCTAACCAGGCTTGGAACAAAGGAAAGCAGGCCAAAAAACCTGCTGCTGCCTTTAAGACAGCATGAAAGATCAGCCCCCGATCCGGAAACGGATCTAGTAGGGGGCCAGACTTTCTCTCTTCGCCCAGTCTTGGGCAAGAGATGTCCAGGATCCCTGGGCGTTGAAAATTGTGTCCCAGGGATATCTTCTGGACTTCAAAGCTTCTTCCCCAAAAGGGAGATTTCATCTCTCACAATTATCTGCAAACCAGATAAAGAGAGAGGCTTTCTTACATTGTGTTCAAGACCTCCTAGTTATGGGAGTGATCCACCCAGTTCCAAAGGAGGAACAGGGACAAGGCTTCTATTCAAATCTGTTTGTAGTTTCAAGAAAGAGGAAACCTTCCGACCAATCTTAGATCTCAAGATCCTAAACAAATTTCTCAGGGTCCCATCCTTCAAGATGGAGACTATTCGAACCATCCTACCTATGATCCAGGAGGGTCAATATATGACTACCATGGACTTAAAGGATGCTTATCTTCACATTCCAAAACACAGAGATCATCATCCTAGACAGGCATTACCAGTTTGTGGCTCTTCCTTTTGGGTTAGCTACGGCACCAAGAATCTTTACGAAGGTTATAGGGTCACTCCTAGCGGTCCTAAGGCCGAGGGGTATAGCAGTAGCCCCTTACCTAGACAACATTCTGATACAGGCGTCGAATTTTCAAATCGCCAGGTCCCATACGGACATTGTTCTGGCATTCCTGAGGTCTCATGGGTGGAAAGTGAACGAAGAAAAGAGTTCTCTATCCCCTCTCACAAGAGTTTCCTTCCTAGGAACTCTGATAGATTCTGTAGAAATTAAGATTTACCTAACAGAGGCCAGGTTGTCAAAACTTCTAAATTCCTACCGTGTTCTTTATTCTACTTCTCGCCCTTCAGTGGCTCAGTGTATGGAAGTAATCGGCTTAATGGTAGCGGCAATGGACATAGTGCCGTTTGCCCGCCTACATCTCAGACCGCTGCAACTCTGCATGCTCAGTCAGTGGAATGGGGATTACACAGATTTGTCCCCTCTACTAAATCTGGATCAAGAGACCAGGGATTCTCTTCTCTGGTGGCTATCTCGGGTCCATCTGTCCAAGGGTATGATCTTCCGCAGGCCAGATTGGACAATAGTAATGACAGATGCCAGCCTTTGGGCTAGGGTTCAGTCTGGAACTCCCTGAAGGCTCAAGGCTCGTGGACTCAGGAGGAGGCACTCCTTCCGATAAACATTCTGGAGCTAAGAGCGATATTCAATGGTCTTCAGGCTTGGCCTCAGCTTGCTGCGGTCAGGTTCATCAGATTTCAGTCGGACAATATCATGACTGTAGCCTACATCAACCATCAAGGGGGAACAAGGAGTTCCCTAGCAATGTTGGAGGTTTCAAAAATAATTCTATGGGCAGAGGTTCACTCTTGCCATCTATCAGCTATCCATATCCCAGGAGTAGAGAACTGGGAGGCGGATTTTCTAAGTCGGCAGACTTTTCATTCGGGGGAGTGGGAACTCCATCCGGAGGTGTTTGCATACCATTAAAGGGATATGAAACCCAAAACGTTTCTTTCATGATTCAGATAAAACATAGGATTTCAAACAACTTTCTAATTTGCTTCTATTATAAAATTTTCTTTGTTCTCTGTATATTTTGTTGTAAAGCAGGGACAGTTTTGCTAGAATGTTATCCATTTGCATAAGCACTGGATGGCAGCACTATTTCCTATAATGTAGTGCTCCAGATGCCTACCTAGGTATCTCTTCGACACAGAATATCATAAGAATGAAGCAAATTTGATAATAGAAGTAAATTGGAAACTTTTTTTAAATGGTATGTTCTATCTAAAAAACAAAAGGAAATGTTTGGGTTTGACATCCCTTTAAGGTTTGCAACTGACTTTTGTTACATTGCTTACATGTGAATGTAGCATCTTCAACATAATGTGTGCAAGAACAATATAGCTGCAATGATTTAAAGTTACGAGAAGGCTTTTGATTTAGATTACACAGCTGCCATAACTGCCTAATTTCCAAAACAATCAGGTTAGTGTTACAAGCATGTGCATCTTGCCCAATACTTACCTGCCTTTGTACCCAATTAAGATATATTATTATCATATATACACACGTATTATATTATATACAATACATATTGATCCAGACCTATATATAATCTGGTAATTATATATTATACTCTTAAGGCTTTGCCTTTTATTATGGAATTTCATGATAATTTAAATAGCACTTCGACACTTTGATTTTAACATTTTCCATTTCTTTCATACAGGTGGTGAGAGTCCACAATCCATTACTCCTGGGAATTATTCTTCTTTGCCACTAGGAGGAGGTAAAGATTCCAAAACCCCAAGAGCTCTATAAAGGCCCTCCCACCTCCCTTCAGTCTTGTCTTTGAATGATGAAGACTGAAGATGTGCAGTTTGATTCTTCAGTGAGAAGGGTTCTCAGATTGAGTTGAGTGCTATTTCAGAGTACAGTTAGGATGTATTTTGGAGTATGGGTAGAGGCATATTTTTGACCTCTTGGGATTTAGTCACAAGCCTTCCACTGGTGTGGCAGAGACTTGTCCTTTGCCTCTTCCTGTTGGGTCCCCGATTTACTCCTATATTAAATAAATATATATATATATATATATATATATATATATATATATATATATACATATATACAAAACACGGAAGGGAACTGCACTTTCATACCGGACCAGGTACACATCCTATGACCCTGCAACATGCTCAGCCCTGGGTGCCACTGGCACTCACAGGAAGCTGTGCTGTCCCCAGAGCCACAAGCAGTTAACCCCAGACAGGTCTGGGTGCAAGAACCATAGGGAAAATTACAAAACAAATTAATACAAAACACAGAGAAAACCCAGCACTCACTTACAAGCTCTCAGCTAAGATTTAAAAGCAAAACTGGAAAGGTTAGTCACCGCATCTGGCCAAATGGGACAAGCTCAGGTACCACGTCAAGGTCCTCTCCAATACCTGAGACCCTAAAACAGCCACACAATGCAAGCTTTCAAATCCAAACAAACTGAAAACAAAAAAAGGGTGCACAGGAATATGTAATCACCCTAGACATATACAAAACACGGAAGGGAACTGCACTCTCATACCGGACCGGGTACACATCCTATGACCCTGCAACATGCTCAGCCCTGGGTGCCACTGGCACTCACAGGAAGCTGTGCTGTCCCCAGAGCCACAAGCAGTTAACCCCAGACAGGTCTGGGTGCAAGAACCATAGGGAAAATTACAAAACAAATTAATACAAAACACAGAGAAAACCCAGCACTCACTTACAAGCTCTCAGCTAAGATTTAAAAGCAAAACTGGAAAGGTTAGTCACCGCATCTGGCCAAATGGGACAAGCTCAGGTACCACGTCAAGGTCCTCTCCAATACCTGAGACCCTAAAACAGCCACACAATGCAAGCTTTCAAATCCAAACAAACTGAAAACAAAAAAAGGGTGCACAGGAATATGTAATCACCCTAGACATATACAAAACACGGAAGGGAACTGCACTCTCATACCGGACCGGGTACACATCCATGACCCTGCAACATGCTCAGCCCTGGGTGCCACTGGCACTCACAGGAAGCTGTGCTGTCCCCAGAGCCACAAGCAGTTAACCCCAGACAGGTCTGGGTGCAAGAACCATAGGGAAAATTACAAAACAAATTAATACAAAACACAGAGAAAACCCAGCACTCACTTACAAGCTCTCAGCTAAGATTTAAAAGCAAAACTGGAAAGGTTAGTCACCGCATCTGGCCAAATGGGACAAGCTCAGGTACCACGTCAAGGTGCTCTCCAATACCTGAGACCCTAAAACAGCCACACAATGCAAGCTTTCAAATCCAAACAAACTGAAAACAAAAAAAGGGTGCACAGGAATATGTAATCACCCTAGACATATACAAAACACGGAAGGGAACTGCACTCTCATACCGGACCGGGTACACATCCTATGACCCTGCAACATGCTCAGCCCTGGGTGCCACTGGCACTCACAGGAAGCTGTGCTGTCCCCAGAGCCACAAGCAGTTAACCCCAGACAGGTCTGGGTGCAAGAACCGTAGGGAAAATTACAAAACAAATTAATACAAAACACAGAGAAAACCCAGCACTCACTTACAAGCTCTCAGCTAAGATTTAAAAGCAAAACTGGAAAGGTTAGTCACCGCATCTGGCCAAATGGGACAAGCTCAGGTACCACGTCAAGGTCCTCTCCAATACCTGAGACCCTAAAACAGCCACACAATGCAAGCTTTCAAATCCAAACAAACTGAAAACAAAAAAAGGGTGCACAGGAATATGTAATCACCCTAGACATATACAAAACACGGAAGGGAACTGCACTCTCATACCGGACCGGGTACACATCCTATGACCCTGCAACATGCTCAGCCCTGGGTGCCACTGGCACTCACAGGAAGCTGTGCTGTCCCCAGAGCCACAAGCAGTTAACCCCAGACAGGTCTGGGTGCAAGAACCATAGGGAAAATTACACAACAAATTAATACAAAACACAGAGAAAACCCAGCACTCACTTACAAGCTCTCAGCTAAGATTTAAAAGCAAAACTGGAAAGGTTAGTCACCGCATCTGGCCAAATGGGACAAGCTCAGGTACCACGTCAAGGTCCTCTCCAATACCTGAGACCCTAAAACAGCCACACAATGCAAGCTTTCAAATCCAAACAAACTGAAAACAAAAAAAGGGTGCACAGGAATATGTAATCACCCTAGACATATACAAAACACGGAAGGGAACTGCACTCTCATACCAGCCGGGTACACATCCTATGACCCTGCAACATGCTCAGCCCTGGGTGCCACTGGCACTCACAGGAAGCTGTGCTGTCCCCAGAGCCACAAGCAGTTAACCCCAGACAGGTCTGGGTGCAAGAACCATAGGGAAAATTACAAAACAAAATATAGCTGCAAGCAGCAATAGAGGTGTCCAGCGCATTATTTTTGCAATGCCATATAAGTAGTTATGTCACAAAATAAAGTTATATAACAACTGTTTACAGTTCTAACATAAGCATTCGGAAAAAAAACACATTTTCGAAATGTTTACTTTTTTTAAAATGGCTGCCACACCATATGACCTATACTTTCAACATGAACAAATGTAAATCTAGGTGACAATATATGGTTATACAGCAAATGTCACAGTTTTAACATAAGCGGTTGGAAAGAAAACACAGTTTCAAATTTTTTGTGTAAACCAATATGGCTGCCACAGCTTGTGACTAATTCCTTCAACATGAACAACTGTGACTCTAGGTCACAATATTAGACTGTACAGCAAATTTCACCGTTCTTACATAAGCGGTTGCAGAGAAAATAGACTTTCGAAATTTTCGCGTAAACCAATATGGCTGCCCGATCGTAAGATATACAGCCTCTATATTATGCACAATAATGCTCACTATAGATATCAATAAACATGGCAAAAATAAAGCATTTTTGTAAAACGGTTTTTGTTTTATTATGAATTTAAATATATCGTTAAGCAATTTTGAACAATTCAAAATGGCTGCCAAACCACATAACGTATCAACTTCTTGAACAAATCTGAATGTTAGTCATAAGATAACTCTATAAACAAAATTTCAAGTCTGTCCCATAAGCGGTTTCGGAGAAGAAGATTTTTATAGTTTTTAAAAATGGCGCATACAAAACAAAATGGCCGCCAAGCTATGCAATGTATGGCTTTCAAATTGCACATACTAATGCTCACTATAGCCCTCTACAATTTGCAGAAGTTTCATGAAAATTTGCAAATGTTTTATTTCACGAAGGCGACTGCGCAATGCGAATTTTAACTGCAATATTGTCTTTAAGGGTTATGACTATGTGTAATCATGTGTCTATTACACTGAAATATTGTTAAATATTGTAAAACTAATGTATAAAGTGCAAAATTACGCAATTAAATGGCGATAAAAAGGTTAATGTCTCACAGCAGCCATGTTGATTATGAAAAAAATTGCAATTTTAACAAACTTGGTAGAGGACCTTGCAAGGAGCATACGTGCAAAATTGCGCTTTATTGCACTAAGCGGTTTAAGAGAAGAAGATGTTTAAAGATTTTCACAAAATGCAAGATGGTTGCTACATCATGTGACCAAGTCACTTCTGTTGAGCAATGGAAAATCTAGGTCATAGCATCACTAAGCTCAGCAAGTTTCAAAGTTGCAACATAAGCAGTTCCAGAGCTAAAGATTATTAAGCAGTTCTCGAAATTTGTCGCAAAAAACAATATGGCTGCGTAACCTTATGACCTATGAGTTCAATATTGCATGAGATGTAGCATAGCAATAGGCTGTACAAGCATACCTGATTTCAAGAGTTTAGCATAAGTAATTTGTGTTTTGTGAGCAATTGACTCAAAAGAGGAAGTATTGAATTACAAATAATTACGATAAACATAAAACCAATATTGCTGCCGCATCATGTGACTGATTCTCTCCTAATGAGCAATTATGAATCTAGGTCACAATATAAGACTGTACAGCAAATTTCACAGTTCTTACATAAGTGGTTGCAGAGAAAATAGAATTTCGAAATTTTCGCGTAAACCAAGATGGCTGCCCGATAGTAAGATATACAGCCTCCGTATTACGCACCATAGTGCTCACTATAGATGTCAATAAACATGGCAAAAATAAAGCATTTTTGTAAAACGGTTTTTGTTTTATTATTAATTTAAATATATCGTTAAGCAATTTTGAACAATTCAAAATGGCTGCCAAACCACATGACGTATAAACTTCTCTTGAACAAATCTGAATGTTAGTCATAAGATAACTCTATAAACAAAATTTCAAGTCTGTCCCATAAGCGGTTTCAGAGAAGAAGATTTTTATAGTTTTTAAAAATGGCGCATACGAAACAAAATGGCCGCCAAGCTATGCAATGTATGGCTTTCAAATTGCACATACTAATGCTCACTATAGACCTCTACAATTTGCAGAAGTTTCATGAAAATTTGCAAATGTTTTATTTCACGAAGGTGATTGCGCAATGCGAATTTTAACTGCAATATTGTCTTTAAGGGCTATGACTATGTGTAATCATGTGTCTATTACACTGTAATATTGTTAAATATTGTAAAACGTATAAAGTGCAAAATTACGCAATTAAATGGCGATAAAAAGGTTAATGTCTCACAGCAGCCATGTTGATTATGGAAAAATCGCAATTTGAACAAACTTGGTAGAGGACCTTGCAAGGAGCATATGTGCAAAATTGCGCGTCATTGCACTAGGCGGTTTAGGAGAAGAAGATGTTTGAATTTTTTCGCAAAATGCAAGATGGCTGCCACCTCATGTGACCAAGGCACTTCTCTTGAGCAATAGCAATTTCAGGTCATAGTAGCACTAAGCACAGCGAGTTTCAAAGTTGTAACATAAGCAGTTCCAGAGCTAAAGATTTTTAAGCGTTTGTCGAAATTTGTCACAAAAAGCAATATGGCTGCCAGAGCATGTGACCTACGAGCTTAATTTTGCATGAGATGTAGCACAGCAATAGGCTGTACCAGCATACCTGATTTTAAGAGCTTTGCAAAAACAGTTAAGCAGTTATGGGCAATTGAATACAAAGCTTGGCGGAATAAAAAGAATAATAATAATAATAATCCGAACAATAACAATAGGTTGTCCTGCAACTTTGTTGCTGGCCACCTAATTAATACAAAACACAGAGAAAACCCAGCACTCACTTACAAGCTCTCAGCTAAGATTTAAAAGCAAAACTGGAAAGGTTAGTCACCGCATCTGGCCAAATGGGACAAGCTCAGGTACCACGTCAAGGTCCTCTCCAATACCTGAGACCCTAAAACAGCCACACAATGCAAGCTTTCAAATCCAAACAAACTGAAAACAAAAAAAGGGTGCACAGGAATATGTAATCACCCTAGACATATACAAAACACGGAAGGGAACTGCACTCTCATACCGGACCGGGTACACATCCATGACCCTGCAACATGCTCAGCCCTGGGTGCCACTGGCACTCACAGGAAGCTGTGCTGTCCCCAGAGCCACAAGCAGTTAACCCCAGACAGGTCTGGGTGCAAGAACCATAGGGAAAATTACAAAACAAATTAATACAAAACACAGAGAAAACCCAGCACTCACAAGCTCTCAGCTAAGATTTAAAAGCAAAACTGGAAAGGTTAGTCACCGCATCTGGCCAAATGGGACAAGCTCAGGTACCACGTCAAGGTCCTCTCCAATACCTGAGACCCTACCGGTATGAGAGTGCAGTTCCCTTCCGTGTTTTGTATATGTCTAGGATGATTACATATTCCTGTGCACCCTTTTTTTGTTTTCAGTTTGTTTGGATTTGAAAGCTTGCATTGTGTGGCTGTTTTAGGGTCTCAGGTATTGGAGAGGACCTTGACGTGGTACCTGAGCTTGTCCCATTTGGCCAGATGCGGTGACTAACCTTTCCAGTTTTGCTTTTAAATCTTAGCTGAGAGCTTGTAAGTGAGTGCTGGGTTTTCTCTGTGTTTTATATATATATATATATATATATATATATATATAGTATATATTAGCCTTAGGACAGTTATATTTATTTTGGTAATTCCCCTTTTCTTTCATAAAGGTGGTGAGTCCAAGAACCATTACTCCTGAGAATAACCTTTACTACCACTAGGGCAAGGCAAATATTCCTCCCCAAGAGCTCTATATAACCCCACCCACCTCTATGGTAGTTAGTTGAAGCCCATTTCCCCTCAGAGTGCAGTGTTTGTCAAGAGGGAAATTTAATGAGTTTGGTGCGTGTCTTTTTTTTATTTTCTTATGAAAATGTAATTCACTATCCTCTCAAGGATGTCACGGGGACTTGTCTTTTGCCTCTTCCTATTGGTTCTACCGTTAATTTCTAAAGTATATCCTCTGTTGGTATGTTTTTAGTACAGGATTAGTTTTTCTTACTATTATGCAAAGTAGAGAGTGCTTAAGTGTTTTTTTATGTAATAGTTATACTCGTTTTAAATTCTATACCTGGCATTATTATATAGTAATTATATACAGGTGGCCCTGGGTTTACGCCGGTTCAATTTGCACCGTTTCAGAATAACAACCTTTTTTTCAGTCATGTGACTGCTATTGAAAGCAGTGCACTAATTAAAATAGCCAGTTGGAGGAGCTGTCTGCTTGTGTTGCAGCAAAGTTATGCAAGCTTAGCAGACTTAAATTAATCTGTGTACACAGAACAGACCTTAGCTATCAAGCTACAAGATCTAGCAGCCACTTCCCTATTATCTTCCTACCCAGCTGCTTGAGGTGAGGGTGCCTAACTGCCTATTAATCACTCCAGATTGAAATGCATAGAATAGGTGCAGACCCAATATTATCTAACATGCTAACAATGCAGAGAACTGTTTGCAGAAAAATGCAAGTAAAAAATGTTTTTGTTCATTAAACTTAGTTTGATGATACAGTCTGTTGTGTGATTATTTAATTAGGTTTATAATGCTGTTTAGCATTTAAAGTCTTCATTTCAAAAAATAATGTATTAGGTGTTACTTATGTCAATTTTGTGAGGGGCCTGGAACCGAACTCCCTCACTTCCCTTTGACTTACATTATAAACTGGGTTTCAATTTACAACGGTTTCGATTTACAACCATTCCTTCTGTAACCTAACCCCGGCAAAAACTGAGGGCTACCTGTATAACGTGGGATCAGATTCATTTGTAACTCATATATAAGGGGCTCTCTATTGGGTATTGGTTATCTAAGTTTTTTGTGAACATTAACCCTTCTGAGTAAAAAAATAAACTTTAGTAGCTTTTTATTTTTCTGGCTGCATGTGTGCTTGCTGGTGCCATCATCATTGCATGCGTGAGGGCGCACAGGTGCATTCATGATGGCGCACATGTGGGAACACGTGTGCGTGCATGTATACATTTGTTTCTCCAACATTGGTGTGTCCGGTCCACGGTGTCATCCTTACTTGTGGGATATTCTCTTCCCCAACAGGAAATGGCAAAGAGTCCCAGCAAAGCTGGTCACATGATCCCTCCTAGGCTCCGCCCACCCCAGTCATTCTCTTTGCCGTTGCACAGGCAACATCTCCACGGAGATGGTTAAGAGTTTTTTGGTGTTTAAATGTAGTTTTTATTCTTCTATCAAGTGTTTGTTATTTTAAAATAGTGCTGGTATGTACTATTTACTCTGAAACAGAAAAGGATGAAGATTTCTGTTTGTAAGAGGAAGATGATTTTAGCAGACAGTAACTAAAATCGATTGCTGTTTCCACATAGGACTGTTGAGATGAAGTAACTTCAGTTGGGGGAAACAGTTAGCAGACTTTTCTGCTTAAGGTATGACTAGCCATATTTCTAACAAGACTGTGTAATGCTGGAAGGCTGTCATTTCCCCTCATGGGGACCGGTAAGCCATTTTCTTAGTCAAACAAACAGAATAAAGGGCTTAATATGGGCTAAAAAACTGGTAGACATTTTTATGGGCTAAATCGATTGCTTTATTTGGGCATATTATTCAGATTTAGGCTATCAATTGGCATTTATAATCTTGGGGAACGCTTATAAAACGGCAGGCACTGTGTTGGTCACCTTTTTCAGTCAGGGGGCTTTTCTAGTTTTAGACTGAGCCTCATTTTCGCGCCATTAATGCGCAGTTGTTTTTTTGAGAGCAGGGCATGCAGATGCATGTGTGAGGATCTAAAAATCTCTGAAAAAGCTTCTAGAAGGCGTCATTTGGTATCGTATTCCCCTCAGGGCTTGGTTGGGATACTTTTAAGGCTTTAAGACACTGTGGTGAAATTTTGGTAATTTTTGAACTATTCCTTCATACTTTTTCACATATTCAGTAATAAAGTGTTTTCTGTTTGAAATTTAAAGTGACAGTAACGGTTTTATTTTAAAACGTTTTTTGTGCTTTGTTGACAAGTTTAAGCCTGTTTAACATGTCTGTACCTTCAGATAAGCTATGTTCTATATGTATGAAAGCCAATGTGTCTCCCCATTTAAATTTATGTGAAAATTGTGCCATAGCGTCTAAACAAAGTAAGGACAGTATTGCCACAGATAATGATATTGCCCAAGATGATTCCTCAAATGAGGGGAGTAAACATGATACTACATCATCTCCTACTGTGTCTACACCAGTTTTGCCCATGCAGGAGGCCCCTAGTACATCTAGTGCGCCAATACTTATTACCATGCAACAATTAACGGCTGTAATGGATAACTCCATAGCAAATCTTTTATCCAAAATGCCTACTTATCAGAGAAAGCGCGATTGCTCTGTTTTAAACACTGAAGAGCAAGAGGGCGCTGATGATAATTGTTCTGTCATAACCTCACACCAATCTGAAGGGGCCATGAGGGAGGTTTTGTGTGATGGAGAAATTTCAGATTCAGGAAAAATTTCTCATCAAGCTGAACCTGATGTTGTGACATTTAAATTTAAATTAGAACATCTCCGCACACTGCTTAAGGAGGTGTTATCTACTCTGGATGATTGTGACAATTTGGTCATTCCAGAGAAATTATGCAAGATGGATAGGTTCCTAGAGGTTCCGGTGCCCCCCGACGCTTTTCCTATACCCAAGCGGGTGGCGGACATAGTAAATAAGGAGTGGGAAAAGCCCGGCATACCTTTAGTTCCCCCCCCCTATATTTAAGAAATTATTTCCTATGGTCGACCCCAGAAAGGACTTATGGCAGACAGTCCCTAAGGTCGAGGGGGCAGTTTCTACTCTAAACAAACGCACTACTATTCCTATTGAAGATAGTTGTGCTTTCAAAGATCCTATGGATAAAAAATTGGAAGGTTTGCTTAAAAAGATTTTTGTACAGCAAGGCTACCTTCTACAACCAATTTCATGCATTGTTCCTGTCACTACGGCAGCGTGGTTCTGGTTCGAGGAACTAGAAAAGTCGCTCAGTAGAGAAACTCCATATGAGGAGGTTATGGACAGAGTTCACGCACTTAAATTGGCTAACTCTTTTATTTTAGATGCCGCTTTGCAATTAGCCAGATTAGCGGCGAAAAATTCAGGGTTTGCTATCGTGGCGCGCAGAGCGCTTTGGCTAAAGTCTTGGTCAGCGGATGTGTCATCCAAGACAAAATTGCTTAACATCCCTTTCAAAGGTAAAACTTTATTTGGACCAGAATTGAAAGAGATTATTTCAGAAATCACTGGGGGAAAGGGCCACGCCCTTCCACAGGATAGGTCTTTTAAAGGACCAGTTAACACATTAGATTTGCATAATCAACAAATGCAAGATAACAAGACAATGTAATAGCACTTAGTCTGAACTTAAAATGAGTAGTAGATTTTTTTATAACAAATTTCAAAGTTATGTATATTTCCACTCCCCTTGTACCATGTGATGGCAATCAGCCAATCACAAATGCATATACGTATAGTCTGTGAATTCTTGCACATGCTCAGTAGGATCTGGTGACTCACAAATTGTAAATATAAAAGACTGTGCACATTTTTTTTAATGGAAGTAAATTGGAAAGTTGTTTAAAATGACATGCTGTATCTGAATCATGAAAATTTAATTTAACCTGAGTGCCCCTTTAAGGCTAAAAATAAGCCTAATTTTCGTCCCTTTCGCAGAAACGGACCAGCCTCTAATTCTGCATCCTCTAAGCAAGAGGGTAATGCCTCACAACCCAAACCAGCCTGGAAACCAATGCAAGGCTGGAACAAGGGTAAGCAGGCCAAGAAGCCTGCCACTGCTAACAAAACAGCATGAAGGAGTAGCCCCCGATCCGGGACCGGATCTGGTGGGGGGCAGACTCTCTCTCTTTGCTCAGGCTTGGGCAAGAGATGTTCAGGATCCTTGGGCGCTAGAAATAGTTTCTCAAGGTTATCTCCTGGAATTCAAGGAACTACCCCCAAGGGGAAGGTTCCACAAGTCTCACTTATCCTCAAACCAAATAAAGAGACAGGCATTCTTACATTGTGTAGAAGACCTGTTAAAGATGGGAGTGATACACCCAGTTCGAATAAAGGAACAAGGAATGGGTTTTTATTCCAATCTGTTCGTAGTTCCCAAAAAAGAGGGAACGTTCAGACCAATTTTGGATTTGAAGATCCTAAACAAATTTCTCAGGGTACCATCGTTCAAAATGGAAACTATTCGAACGATTCTACCCACCATCCAGGAAAGTCAATTTATGACTACCGTGGATCTAAAGGATGCGTACCTACATATTCCTATCCACAAAGAACATCATCAGTTCCTAAGGTTCGCTTTTATGGACAAACATTACCAGTTTTGTGGCCCTCCCATTCGGATTAGCCACTGCTCCAAGGATTTTCACAAAGGTGCTAGGGTCCCTTCTAGCGGTTCTAAGACCAAGGGGCATTGCAGTAGTACCTTACTTGGACGACATTCTAATACAAGCGTCTTCCCTGTCAAAAGCAAAGGCTCATATGGACATCGTTCTAGCCTTTCTCAGATCTCACGGATGGAAGGTGAACAAAGAAAAGAGTTCTCTGTCCCCGTCAACAAGAGTTCCCTTCTTGGGAACAATAATAGATTCCTTAGAAATTAGGGTTTTTCTGACAGAGGTCAGAAAATCAAAACTTCTAAGCTCTTGTCAAGTGCTTCATTCTGTTCCTCGTCCTTCCATAGCGCAGTGCATGTAAGTAGTAGGATTGATGGTTGCAACAATGGACATAGTTCCTTTTGCAAGAATTCATCTAAGACCATTACAACTGTGCATGCTCAAACAGTGGAATGGGGATTATACAGACTTGTCTCCAATGATTCAAGTAGATCAAAAGACCAGAGATTCACTCAGTTGGTGGCTGACCCTGGACCATCTGTCCCAGGGAATGAGCTTCCGCAGGCCAGAGTGGGTCATTGTCACGACCGACGCCAGTCTAGTGGGCTGGGGCGCGGTCTGGGAATCCCTGAAAGCTCAGGGTCTATGGTCTCGGGAAGAGTCTCTTCTTCCGATAAACATTCTGGAACTGAGAGCGATATTCAATGCTCTGAGCTTGGCCTCAACTAGCAAAGGCCAAATTCATAAGGTTCCAATCAGACAACATGACGACCGTTGCATATATCAATCATCAGGGGGGAACAAAGAGTTCCCTGGCGATGAAAGAAGTGACCAAAATAATTCAATGGGCGGAGGATCACTCCTGCCACTTGTCTGCGATCCACATCCCAGGAGTGGAAAATTGGGAAGCGGATTTTCTGAGTCGTCAGACATTCCATCCGGGGGAGTGGGAACTCCATCCGGAAATCTTTGCCCAAATAACTCAATTATGGGGCATTCCAGACATGGATCTGATGGCGTCTCGTCAGAACTTCAAGGTTCCTTGCTACGGGTCCAGATCCAGGGATCCCAAGGCGACTCTAGTAGATGCACTAGTAGCACCTTGGACCTTCAACCTAGCTTATGTATTCCCACCGTTTCCTCTCATTCCCAGGCTGGTAGCCAGGATCAATCAGGAGAGGGCCTCGGTGATCTTGATAGCTCCTGCGTGGCCACGCAGGACTTGGTATGCAGACCTGGTGAATATGTCATTGGCTCCACCATGGAAGCTACCTTTGAGACAGGACCTTCTTGTTCAGGGTCCATTCGAACATCCAAATTTGGTCTCCCTCCAACTGACGGCCTGGAGATTGAACGCTTGATTCTATCAAAGCGTGGGTTTTCAGATTCTGTTATAGATACTCTGGTTCAGGCCAGAAAACCTGTAACTAGAAAAATTTACCATAAAATATGGAAAAAATATATCTGTTGGTGTGAATCCAAAGGATTCCCATGGAATAAGATAAAAATTCCTAAGATTCTCTCCTTTCTACAAGAAGGTTTGGAGAAAGGATTATCTGCAAGTTCTCTAAAGGGACAGATCTCTGCTTTATCTGTCTTATTACACAAAAGACTGGCAGCTGTGCCAGATGTTCAAGCTTTTGTTCAGGCTCTGGTTAGGATCAAGCCTGTTTACAGACCTTTGACTCCTCCCTGGAGTCTAAATCTTGTTCTTTCAGTTCTTCAAGGGGTTCCGTTTGAACCTTTACATTCCATAGATATTAAGTTACTATCTTGGAAAGTTTTGTTTTTAGTTGCAATTTCTTCTGCTAGAAGAGTTTCAGAGTTATCTGCTCTGCAGTGTTCTCCGCCCTATCTGGTGTTCCATGCAGATAAGGTGGTTTTGCGTACTAAGCCTGGTTTTCTTCCTAATGTTGTTTCTAACAAAAATATTAACCAGGAGATAGTTGTACCTTCTTTGTGTCCGAATCCAGTTTCAAAGAAGGAACGTTTTTTACACAATTTGGACGTTGTCCGTGCTCTAAAGTTCTATTTAGAGGCTACTAAAGATTTCAGACAAACATCTTCCTTGTTTGTTGTTTATTCTGGTAAAAGGAGAGGTCAAAAAGCGACTTCTACCTCTCTTTCCTTTTGGCTTAAAAGTATTATCCGATTGGCTTATGAGACTGCCGGACGGCAACCTCCTGAAAAAAATTACAGCTCACTCCTCTAGGGCTGTGGCTTCCACATGGGCCTTCAAGAACGAGGCTTCTGTTGACCAGATATGTAAGGCAGCGACTTGGTCTTCACTGCACACTTTTGCCAAATTTTACAAATTTGATACTTTTGCTTCTTCGGAGGCTATTTTTGGGAGAAAGGTTTTGCAAGCTGTGGTGCCTTCCGTTTAGGTAACCTGATTTGCTCCCTCCCTTTAAATGCGTGTCCTAAAGCTTTGGTATTGGTTCCCACAAGTAAGGATGACGCCGTGGACCGGACACACCAATGTTGGAGAAAACAGAATTTATGCTTACCTGATAAATTACTTTCTCCAACGGTGTGTCCGGTCCACGGCCCGCCCTGGTTTTTTAATCAGGTCTGATTAATTATTTTCTCTAACTACAGTCACCACGGTACCATATGGTTTCTCCTATATATATTTCCTCCTGTCCGTCGGTCGAATGACTGGGGTGGGCGGAGCCTAGGAGGGATCATGTGACCAGCTTTGCTGGGACTCTTTGCCATTTCCTGTTGGGGAAGAGAATATCCCACAAGTAAGGATGACGCCGTGGACCGGACACACCGTTGGAGAAAGTAATTTATCAGGTAAGCATAAATTCTGTTTTTGACGCTTTTTTGACATTGTTAAATTAGCGTTTGTTTGGGTGCTTCCTGCACCCATCCACCTGGGGTACGGATTCATCAGGGACTGCCAATCCCAGTATACACAAGGAAAAACAATGGAATCCAGCCTCTTGTCAAAAATAATAAAACTTCTGTATTGCTTCCACATCATTAGAAAAAGGACAATGTTTCAAGCCCTATATTGGGCTCTAAGTTATGTCTAAGTAAGATTTCAAACACACAGATTTTCATAACAAGTTTTGGCTCCAAAGTTCACTTCCTGATACAAATTACTCCATCTAGTGGCTAAAATCAGACATCACATCCCATAAATGTTATATTGGAATATAGCAACATGTGAAGTTTCCTCCAAAACTCCCAAATTATCGTACTCTGAGTTTATGTATCAATTTAAAATGTCATCAGACAAAAGCACAGTGATTTTCACAGACAAATAAGCATGTGGACAGTACACCTATACAATTATTAGAAAAAAATCTGCTAAAAAAAACTCTCAGATCTTCTTTTTAAATATATACATCAATTCAGTATACAACCTGGTACAGACGGCAATTTTTACAAAGAAATGAGTATATAAGAATGTTTAAAGGGGGCCAGTGCACTGGAAAATTACTTTACAAAAATTAAGTCTAATCAAATCTCCTATTGAGTTCCTTTGGAACTAAAGTACCACATTTATTAATCTAAAACATCTCCCTTTTCTTTAAAATATGCTCCCTGTCTCCTCCCCTCCTTGGCCTATGTATACTTTCTATTAATTGAAACCTAAGTTGGCTGATGTTATCACCCAGGGACTTTTTTTTCCCTATTATAGAATTCTTTAATAGGCAACAAAGTCCCTGATTGCCCGAGAACAATTTACAAAAATGCAAAGAACTTAAAGAATATGTTGGCCCCGAGTAAATTGAAACCGGAGAAAACAGAGTTATGAGATTAGCCTAGAAGGGAATCCTCTCTGCGATTTATTTCCCGGTTTCAGGTGCAAAGCATGCCAATATAGTAACAAGATTAAAGACATCCAATCTCTTTCAAATGATTTTAATTTAAAAATAAGACACCATCAGATGCCAAGATAAGGGTGTGATTTAAGTTATTGAATGTTCATGTAAGAAGCGCTATATTGGCAAAACGACAAGACCTCTCAGAGAAAGAATCGGAGAACACCTTTCATGTATAGATAGAGGCAATTTAGACACCCATTTATATACCCACTTTAGGGACATACATCAAAATAGAGTAAACATTTTAAAATATTGGGGTATTGTAAAGATCAAGCCAAACTGGAGAGGGAGCAATACAGAGCAACAACTTTTGAAGTTAGAGGCAGAACTGATCTATAAAATGGGCACATTATATCCATTAGGACTCAATTCAGAACTTGACATTTCCATCTAAAGCGGAGGAGAGACAATGACTTCATTCGTTACTTGTGGGAATTAAGAACCTGGCCACCAGGAGGAGACAAAGAAACCCCAGCCAAAGGCTTAAATACCTCCCCCACTCCCCTCATCCCCCAGTCATTCTTTTCCTTTCGTCACAGGAGGTGGCAGAAAGGTGCCGGAAAATCTGGATTCTCTTATGAGGAGTTCTACCCTTTGCTATGGGACAGGAGTTTAAGTAGCCCTTCAAGCTTCTCGGTTGAGGGCCTGGGTGAACGTAAGAGTCCGGAGATGCAGAGGGAGCTTCCCTTTGCAACACCATCCCGACTCATATTAACAGCTACTATAGCAATCGGCATTGACGAGTTTCGCAGATTGCGTTCTCTCAAGTCCATGTCAGGAGCGCTGCTACCACCTGTCACATTTGAAGGGCCGGTGTTCCTGTTGCACGCCGTTGATTCTGGTAAGATTGTTTCATTTTTTATATCATGATAACACAGAAGACAGGGCCACAGTGTGGGGCCTTTATCTTTATAGAATCAAGGGTTAATATTCCTATATGGGGATTATTGAACAGGGAGGTATGTACATGATAAGTTTGTGTGATGGCTGTGTTATGTGCAAGGATGCGGCTCTGACATTTTTTGTGGAACTGACAGGTTCTCTTACGGGAGTTTTTGCACTGTCTTTTTTGGTGCGTTTTCTCCTTGGCAGGGGCGGTCCTGCGTAGACATTCTTGTGACTGGGTGGGGCCTCTTCACTTCTGGCCTAATCTGCGACGGAGGAGACAATCGTTTTCTGCAGTCTGGGTCATAGGAGGTGTTGAGTGCCCCGGTCATTGATGGTTATAAGGGTGCCTGTCTTATCTTAGCTATAGAGGATTCTGACGCGTTAGAGGGTACTCCCTCTTTAAGTCTCATACCTGTGTTTTTTGTGAGGTTTAGGTAGACCTGCCTGCGCAACTGTGTTCCACATTCCTTGAGAAGGCTACGACTTCTAAACATAAGAGAATGTCTAGCACTACTGAGTCGTCCACCTCTGAGGGGTCACCGTCCCGTGAGGTGCGTTCCCTAATGGCATCCCCTATCCCACATACAGCGCCCCAGGGTCCGATTGTTACCCCTTTGGGGGGAGATTGCTTGGCCGCCTGATTTTGCTGATCAGCTTGAAACGGCAGTCGCTAAGGTGATCCATGCTTTGCCGCGTTCTGCTAAGTGCTTTTCATAGTGGCCCGTCCCAGGATTTGTCTCTTTTGGATGCCCCGGAGGGGTGGTACGATGACGAGGCCCATTCCGATGCATCGGAAGGGGCCCTTTCGGGGTCGGAGTCCGTGTCATCTAAACCTCTGGTAGAGAAGGAGCCCGGTTTTAGGTTTAAGATGGAGAACTTGCGTTTCTTACTAAAGCAAGTACTGGCTACTTTAGAGGTTCTGGAACCGAAGCTTCCAGAAGAGCCCTCCATTCCTAAATTAGATAAGGTCTACGAGGACTTGGTGGTTTCCCAGACTTTCCCGGTTCCTGTCAAGATGGCGAACATTATAAAAAACGAGTGGGAGCAGTTAGGTTCTTCCTTTAACCCCTCTTCTCATTTTAAAAAGCTTTTCCCCGTTTCGGATGCCCAGCTTGAGTTGTGGGGGACCTTTCCCAAGGTGGATGGAGCCATCTCCACGCTCGCTAAGCGCACAACGTATCCTTTAGAGGATAGTTCTTTGTTCAAAGAGCCTATGGATAAAAAGTTGGAAAAAAATGTTACGAAAGATGTATTAACACACAGGGTTTTTTTTTTCAACCGGCAGCGGCGGTTGCTGGAGCTGCCTCATATTGGTGCGATGCCTCATTTGATATGATTGAGGGTGAACCTTCTTTCAAGGAAGTGCAGGAAAGGATTAAGGCCCTAAAGGTGGCCAATTCCTTCATTCATGACGCTAATATGCAGATTATCCGCCTGAATGCTAAAGTATCAGGTTTTTCGGTGCTTGCACGCAGGGCTTTGTGGCTAAAATCGTGGTCAGCGGACATGATCTCTAAGACAAAGCTGCTGTCTTTGCCTTTTAATGGCAAAATTCTGTTCAGCCCAGGTCTGGATTCTATCATATCCACGGTTACAGTGGGCAAGGGTGCCTTCCTTACCCAGGATAAGAAGGCGATACCTAAGGGTTCTAATTTTCGTCCCTTTCGTGGGGATAAGGCGCAACGCCAACAGCCCATAGTGAAAGCGGACCAACCAAAGGGTGCCTGGAAGCCTGCCCAAGCTTGGAACAAGTCTAAGCAGAACAAGAAGCCCGCTGAGACTAAGTCTGCATGAAGGGGCGGCCCCCGACTGGTCTGCGGACAAAGTGGGGGCAGATTGTCTCTATTCTTAGATGACTGGTTTCTGGAGGTAGTCGCCAATGGTTACAGGATAGGGTTCAAGTCCTCTCCGCCCAGGGGCAGATTTCTTCTGTCAAACCTGTCTTCTAGGCCGGAAAAAAGAGAGGCCTTTCTGGGTTGTGTCGGGATCTCTCCGCTCTAGGGTTATCATACCAGTACCCCTTGCAGAAAGGGGTCTAGGGTATTACTCCAATTTGTTCGTAGTCCCAAAGAAGAAGGGCACGTTCCGCCTGATTCTGGACCTCAAATGTTTAAACAATTTCCTGTCCGTTCCATCATTCAAAATGGAAACGATCAGATCCATTCTGCCCCTAGTTCAAGAGGGGCAGCTAATGACCTCTATAGACTTGAAGGATGCCTACCTTCATGTTCCGATTTACAGGGACTATTTTAGGTTCCTCAGATTTGCTTTCTGGATCAGCATTTCCAGTTCGTGGCTTTCCCCTTCGGTCTGGCGTTGGCCCCAAGAGTCTTTACAAAGGTCCTGGGGGCCCTTCTAGCAGTAGCCAGATCCCAGGGCATCGCCCTACCTGGACGACATCCTGGCTCAGGCGCCGACATTCCATCTGGCAGAGGCCCACACCAGGGTCCTGCTGTAGTTACTTCAGTCTCACAGTTGGAAGGTCAACCTTGAGATGAGTTCTCTGGTTCCCAGTACCATGGTGGAGTTCTTGGGCATGATCATAGACTCTGTGTCCATGAAGATCTTTCTCACGGACAAGCAACGGAAAAAGATGGCGTCTACCTGTCTTGCCCTTCAGTCTACAGTGAGACCATATGTAGCTCAATGCATGGAAATGATTGGACTCATGGTCTCCAGCATGGACATCATTCCATTCGCCAGGTTTCATCTCAGACCTCTTCGATTGTGCATGTTGAGACAGTGGAACGGAGATCATTCCGATCTGTCACAGCTGATGTACATGGATGTGCGGACTTGGATTTCTCTCTCCTGGTGGATCCGCCCGCATCACCTGTCCATGGGGACATCCTTCCTGAGTCTGTCCTTGGAGATTGTGACTACAGATGCGAATCTGGCGGGATGGGGAGCTGTTTGGGGTGCCAGGATGGTACAGGGGAAGTGGTCTCACTTAGAGTCCCTTCTTCCAATAAATATTCTGGAGCTTCGAGCAATCTACAATGCTCTGAGGGCGTGGCCTTGTCTGGGGGACTTCAGCTTTTTCAGGTTCCAGGCAGACAACATTACCTCAGTGGCTTAAATCAACCACCAGGGGGTCACGAGGAGCTCCCTGGCAATGAGGGAGGTGTCTCTGATCCTGGAGTGGGCGGAGACCCACAATTGTTCGCTCTCTGCGATCCACATCCCGTGTGTGGACAACTGGGAAGCGGATTTTCTCATCAGGCCGACTTTTCATCCAGGGGAATGGTCTCTTCACCCCGAAGTAATTGCGGAGATCTGTCTCCGATGGGAGACGCCGGAGATCAATCTTGAAATTGCAAGCTTCCCCAATACGGATCGAGGTCGAGGGACCCCCAGGCAGAGCTAAAAGATGCATTGGCGATGCCTTGGGGGTTCGGTCTAGTTTACATAATTCCTCTGTTAGCGCTTCTTCCTAGTGTAGTGGCTTGTATAAAGCAGCAGAGAGCATCCTCCATTCTGATTGCTCCCTCCTGGCCGAGGAGGAAGTGGTTTGCGGATCTGATGGGGATGTCATCCTCTCCGCCGTGGAGGTTACCCTGTCGCAGGGATCTGCTGGAGCAGGGTCCTTTTCAACATCAAAATTTAGATTCTCTAAAGCTGACTGCGTGGAGATTGAACGCTTAGTCTTGGCAAAAAGGGGTTTCTCTGAGAATGTGATTGACACTCAAGTTCAGGCAAGAAAGCTGGTCACTCAACGCATCTATCATAAGGTTTGGAGGACTTGTCCTGGTGTGAGTGTCATGGCTACCCTTGGCATAAGGTAAGGGTATCCAGGATTTTGTCTTTTCTCCAAGAGGGTTTGGAGAAGAGTCTCGCCGCTAGTTCCTTAAAAGGACAAATTTTGGCTTTATCTGTTCTGTTGCATAGGAGACTCGCTGATCTTCCTGACATCCAATCTTTTTTGTTCAGGCCCTGTCTTGAATCAGGCCTGTTTTTAGGCAGGTTGCTCCCCCTTGGAGCTTAAACTTGGTACTTAAGGTCTTACAGAGGGTTCCGTTTGAGCCTATGCATTCTCTTGACATAAAAGTTCTCACATGGAAGGTTCTTTTCTGTTGGCCATTGCATTGGCACGCAGACTCTCTGAGCTTGCTGCCTTGCAATATGAGCCCCCTTATCTGGTGTTTTATGCGGATAAGGCTGTTCTTCGCACAGGCTTGGGGTTTCTCCCCAAGGTGGTGTCTAACCGTAACATCAATCAGGAGATAGTTGTTCCTTCTTTATGTCCTAGCCCTTCTTCTCCTAAAGAGAGGTTACTTCATAATCTGGATGTGGTTCGCACTTAGAAGTTCTATCTTCAGGCCACAAAGAATTTCAGACAATCTAAATCACTTTTTTGTATATTCAGGGAAGCGCAGGGGTCAGAGGGCTTCTGCTACTTATTTGTCTTTTTGGCTGAGGAGCTTGATCCGCTTGGCATATGAGACAGCGGGACATAAGCCTCCTCAGAGGATTACGGCTCATTTCACTAGCGCGGTAGCTTCATCTTGGACCTTCAAAAATGAGGCTTCTATGGAGCAGATTTGCAAGTCGGCTACCTGATCCTCCTTGCATACCTTCACTAAGTTTTACAAATTTGACGTTTTTGCTTCTGCGGCTGTTTTTGTGAGAGAGGTTCTACAGGCTGTGGTGCCCTCAGATTAAGGGTCCGCCTTTTACCCTCCCGGTTTCATTCAGTGTCCTCTAAAAGCTTGGTTATATGTTCCCACAAGTAATGAATGAAGCCGTGGACTCTCCTCCCCTTTAGATAATGTCCCCCGCCCATTTTTCCGATGGTCGGTCCTAAATTTAATATATTCTTCTGGCACCATTTATACCCTGATATTTCTCCTACTGTTCTTTTTTCCCTCTACAGAATGACTGGGGGTTGAGGGGAGTGTGGGAGGTATTTAAGCCTTTGGCTGGGGTGTCTTTGCCTCCTCCTGGTGGCCAGGTTCTTAATTCCCACAAGTAATGAATGAAGCCGTGGACTCTCCTCCCCACGATGGAAATAAAATTATCAGTTAAGCATAATTTATGTTTTCTCCTTTAAGTTAAACATTAACCACTATGAACAAAATTGTCTAACATGAGTAAGTCATATAATGTGACCCTATACAAATAGGTCATGAAATAGATCTAGCTATATTGAAAACATGTTCTTTCGTTTTACTTTTTTCTGTTTCTATTCCTTTTTGCGTATACCTATACAGATATTCTTTGTAATAGCCAATACATATGACAACAACCAAATGGTTTTATTGTTTTTGATTAAGTTTGTGTTATATTACCTTATAAGGTTTATCCCCCATTTACTCTACTGCTTTATCCACTAAATATGTTTTATTGATTACAATTGATCTGTAATCTTCATATGTGTAATTTATCCACCTTAAAAAAGCACTATAGGATGTAGGAGCAAAAAAACACCTTAAATAATTTGTATTCAAACACAACAACCAATCAGAAAGCAAGGAGGCCTTTTTAAAAGACCAAAGTGATAGACAAATGCATGTCTTGATAAAGCCAGAGGCAGGGCGAAACTCATTGACCAGGACTTCACAGTTCTATCTTCAGCCACCCTGAGGAGTTCTTATTTTGTACAGAGGGAGGTGTTCACTTTTCCCACTGCAGGATTGACATTCCACATCAGCGCAATCAAACATTGTTACACTAACTTATAATCCCAGCAACTACAACTTGTTCTAGCAATTTAATAGTGCTATAAAATTGCTTTCTTTAATAGCCGCTTCACCATTGACCTTACATGACGATTGGGGAGTCGCGAGGACCTCGCATCATTTGAGAGCCGTTGCTGGAAACACGCTATCCCCATATATGCGGAGAGAGCCGCCGAAGGGATACTTAAAAAAAGTTCCATCTATACTAGAGGATCCTTTGCAAAGTATTATTATTATTCCTCCAAACAGTATTACCTGCAGGGTGGATCAGCAAAGAGCAATTTAAAAGTGGATTAAGGTAACTAATTTAACTGTGTTATCATCCATATTGGTGCCATTTGCTAAATATTAGGAACACCACAAAGTATTTCCACTTGACGGCTCGCACGGAAACAGGGGTGTACGGCCCCATTCGGGCCGTGATAAATCAATCCCAGAGCATGCAATTTTTTTTAAAATAATTTTTATTTTATCCACAACAAGTTACAGAAAAGAAAAAAAGAACAACAGCAATAAAAAAACAAAAGAAAAAACAAAAAAACATTGCAAAGTTTAAGAGCATATATATTCAATTTTACCGTTTAATCAACCAAACCTTGCTCTTTTTAATCAAGTTGCTGAATTTTCCATTTTATATAACCAAAAACAGCCATAACCATAAAATAAGGAAGGGAACAAAAAAGGAGAAAAAAAAATAGGAAAACATCCCCTCTCTTCCCTCTCACCCCATTGCCCTCCCCTTACCAGACACCTAACAAAACCAGTTCTGAATTTCTGAAGGGGGAGATCAAATATTCAATTTCAGTCACCGAATGACTTTTAATAAAAACTGACCAATTATTGAAAAATATTTTAATATCCTTTTCATTACTTATATTGGTATCTCTCTGTTCTAACATGCATTGTTTTTTAAGAGAATTTCTAACTTCTAAAATCGTAGGAGCCTTGTGTTTTTTCCAGCCTTTAAAAATTAGATATCTGGCTGCTAGGATTGATAAGGTTATTAGTTTTTCCTGAGGTTGTTGTTCTTCACTCTGTTTTATGCAGAATATAATTTGTATTAATGTGAGAGCCAGAGTGGAAATTTTTAATAAATTGTTGAGCCAGAATTCTAATTTGTACCAGAATTGCCTAATTTTTGGACAGTTCCATGTCATGTGTTTTAAATCTGCTGCAGGGGAGGAACATTTTGTACATTTATTAAAATTTGAATTGTGTAGTTTATGGCCCTTTTCTGGAGTAAAATATGATATGTGCAACAGTTTAACATGTGCTTCTCTCCAAGTAGCAGAGAGCGTAGCCCGAGTTACTTTACCGATTGATTTTTGGATACATTTTTAATCTATTCTATTAGAGACAGTTAGCCTATTGCAGTCTAACGCCATTTGTTCTAAGAGAGAGATTCCCTTGCTATTACTTAATAGCATATAGCAAGGGGTGATTGACATATACCCGCTTTTGATTAATATCAGCCAGCTTTCCAATTTTCCCAGGATCCAGCACCAACCTATATTTCTGACCAATTCTGAGATATAATGTCTTAATTGTAAGTATGCGAAGAATTTATTATTTGATAGCTTAAACTCGCTTTTTAATTCCTCAAATGTTTTTTCACAGTTTGTTTCCTTTTTGATACATTGCTGAACTCTCTCCAGGCCAAACGAAAACAATTTATCAAATAATGCTGAGTTCAGGCCAGGTTGAAAGTTTGGGTTCCCTGTTATTGGCGTAAATTGTGAAACATTGCAGTTAATTTTTAACAGAGTCCCTATTTTCCACCATGCCTTTACAGGGTTCAAGATGGTTTTAAGCTTCTTAATTTCAAAAGGTAATGCCTTTGGCGCACAGTGAACCAACCCTGCTGGGAGAAATGGATGACAGATATTTTCCTACTATATTGGACACATATTTTTTCGAGAGAAACCAATCTGCCACTGTTCGTGCTAAGAAAACTAAATTATATAGTCTAATGTCAGGATAGTTTGGATAAAGATATCCTGGGTCTCTTCCCTTGCCAAATGAAATTTCTAACTGCCGTATTATGAGAACGAATGTCTTTTTCGAAAACTAGGATTGGGGTATTTTGTAAGATATATAAAAGTTTTGGAAGAAGAACTATTTTGTATAGTGCTATTCTTCCAGATAGTGATATTGGTAGGTTTTGCCAGGTTTTCATTTTCTCACGTATATTTATCAGGATTGGTGTTATATTGAGTTTGTATAGATCTGAATGTTTGACTGGAATAGTAATTCCTAAATATTTAAATGAGTCAATAACCTCTTTGAACGGGCAATCCTTTATTGATTCTGAATTCTTCCTAAGCCAGTAGATCTCAGACTTGGACGTATTTATTTTATATCCAGAGAAGGATCCAAATTGGTCTATTATGCGTAAAAGTTTAGGTATACTCCCCTCCATTTCCTGTTTTCTGACAAAAATATTCTGTTATCATCAAAACTTCTCTTATCTTGGAAGTAGAATTTCATTGCTTAAGAAATCCTGCTTGATCTTTGTGAATAATGTGAGAGAGACCACATTGAAGTCTGTGAGCTAAAATTGAAGCCAGGATCTTATATTCTGAGTTCAAGAGGGCTATGGGCCGATAGGACTCCCTAAGGGAGGGATCTTTCCCCCACTTAAGAAGTAGAATTGTATGAGAAGCAGAAAAACTAGGTGGTATGGTTTTACCGTTAATGTAAAAATCATTATAGAGGTTACATAGAAGTGGAACGATTTCTGGAGCTAATATCTTAAAAACCTCATTAGGAATCCCATCTGGACATGCTGCTTTATTTAAATACATCTTAGAGATCGTTTCACTAACTTCCTCCTCAGAGATTGGGTCGTTCAAATTATTGATTATTTCCTCTGGAACTGTGGGGCAATTTATTTTGCCCCAGAATTCCACGGACTGACCTTCATCAGTGGTTCTTTCAGAATAAAGATCCTTATAGTATTTTGAAAAAGCCTCTGAGATATCTTCAAATTTTGTAAGAATCTTCCCTTCTTGTTGAATTTTGTCAATCGAGGGAGACTATTTTTCCCCCTTGACTAATCTAGCTTATAATCTACCGGATTTGTTGCCACACCGATACATTTTGGCCTGGAATCTAAGATCCCTTTGTGTTTTCCAAAAGCAGTGCTAAGGCATCTTTTTCGTTTTTGGCTTTAATGTATTTGGCCCAATTAAAAGATGATTTCTCTTGTTAGGTGTATCCAGTCCACGGATCATCCATTACTTGTGGGATATTAACTCCTCCCCAACAGGAAGTGCAAGAGGATTCACCCAGCAGAGCTGCTATATAGCTCCTCCCCTAACTGCCATTACCAGTCATTCTCTTGCACCCAACGAATAGATAGGATGTGTGAGAGGACTGTGGTGATTATACTTAGTTTCATACCTTCAATCAAAAGTTTGTTATTTTATAATAGCACCGGAGTGTGTTATTCCTTCTCTGGTAGAATTTGAAGAAGAATCTACCTGAGTTTTTCTATGATTTTAGCCGGAGTAGTTAAGATCATATTGCTGTTTCTCGGCCATCTGAGGAGAGGTAAACTTCAGATCAGGGGACAGCGGGCAGATTAATCTGCAAAGAGGTATGTAGCAGCTTATTATTTTCTGACAATGGAATTGATGAGAAAATTCTGCCATACCGATATAATGTAAACTCAGCCTTAAATGCAGTAGCAGCAACTGGTATCAGGCTGTCATGTATGTATATTTTACACTTCAGTATTCTGGGGAATGGCACTTCACTGGAATTATACTGTATGCATAAAACTTTAGCCTAATTTGCAGGGACTAGCAACAGGCTTTTTAATAACACTCAATTTATTAATGTTAAACGTTTTTTGCTGGCATGTAAAATCGTTTAATTTTCTGAGGTACTGGGTGAAAAAATGTTTTGGGCACTATTTTTTTCCACTTGGCAGTCGTTTTATTTAATTTATGACAGTTTACTGATCTCTCTCACTGTTATGTGTGAGGGGGAGGGGCCTTTTTTGGTGCTTTTGCTACGCATCAAAAAATTCAGTCAGAAGTTTATTGTCTTCCCTGCATGATCCGGTTCATCTCTACAGAACTCAGGGGTCTTCAAAACTTGTTTTGAGAGAGGTAATCACTCACAGCAGAGCTGTGAGATTGTAGTTGACTGTGATAAAAAAACGTTTATTTCTGTATTTTTTTTTTTTTTTTTTTCTGCTATCAGGGTTAGTTATCCTTTGCTAATGGGAGCAATCCTTTGCTAAAATTGTGTTTTTTACAAAGATTTGATGCTATAACTTTTCAGTTTATTAATTTTCAACTGTCATAACTTTTTCTGTGCTTCTTATAGGCACAGTACGTTTTCATATTATAGTAAATTACTTGAAAAGTATTTCCAAGTTGCTAGTTTATTTGCTAGTGTGTTAAACATGTCTGATTCAGAGGAAGATATCTGTGCTATATGTGCTAAAGCCAAAGTGGAGCCCAATAGAAATTTATGTACTAACTGTATTGATGCTACTTTAAATAAAAGTCAATCTGTACATATTGAACATATTTCACCAAACAACGAGGGGAGAGTTATGCCGACTAACTCGCCTCACGTGTCAGTACCTGCATCTCCCGCTCGGGAGGTGCGTGATATTGTAGCGCCGAGTACATCTGGGCGGCCATTACAAATCACATTACAGGATATGGCTACTGTTATGACTGAAGTTTTGGCTAAATTACCAGAACTAAGAGGTAAGCGTGATCACTCTGGGGTGAGAACAGAGTGTGCTGATAATATTAGGGCCATGTCAGACACTGCGTCACAATTTGCAGAACATGAGGACGGAGAGCTTCATTCTGCGGGTGACGGTTCTGATCCAAACAAACTGGATTCAGATATTTCAAATTTTAAATTTAAGCTGGAAAACCTCTGTGTATTACTAGGGGAGGTGTTAGCGGCTCTGAATGATTGTAACACAGTTGCAATACCAGAGAAAATGTGTAGGTTGGATAAATATTTTGCGGTACCGGCGAGTACTGACGTTTTTCCTATACCTAAGAGACTTACTGAAATTGTTACTAAGGAGTGGGATAGACCCGGTGTGCCGTTCTCACCCCCTCCGATATTTAGAAAGATGTTTCCAATAGACGCCACCACACGGGACTTATGGCAAACGGTCCCTAAGGTGGAGGGAGCAGTTTCTACTTTAGCTAAGCGTACCACTATCCCGGTGGAGGATAGCTGTGCCTTTTCAGATCCAATGGATAAAAAGTTAGAGGGTTACCTTAAGAAAATGTTTGTTCAACAAGGTTTTATATTGCAACCTCTTGCATGCATTGCGCCAGTCACGGCTGCAGCAGCATTTTGGTTTGAGTCTCTGGAAGAGACACTTGAATCAGCTCCATTAGATGAGATTACACACAAGCTTAAAGCCCTTAAGTTAGCTAACTCATTTATTTCAGATGCCGTAGTACATTTAACTAAACTTACGGCTAAGAATTCCGGATTCGCCATTCAGGCACGCAGAGCACTGTGGCTAAAATCCTGGTCAGCTGACGTTACTTCTAAATCTAAATTGCTTAATATACCTTTCAAAGGGCAGACCTTATTCGGGCCCGGGTTGAAAGAAATTATCGCTGACATTACAGGAGGTAAAGGCCATGCCCTGCCTCAAGACAGAGCCAAACCTAAGGCTAGACAGTCTAATTTTCGTTCCTTTCGTAATTTCAAAGCAGGAGCAGCATCAACTTCCTCTGCACCAAAACAGGAAGGAGCTGTTGCTCGCTACAGACAAGGCTGGAGACCTAACCAGTCCTGGAACAAGGGCAAGCAGGCCAGGAAACCTGCTGCTGCCCCTAAGACAGCATGAATCGAGGGCCCCCGATCCGGGAACGGATCTAGTGGGGGGCAGACTTTCTCTCTTCGCCCAGGCTTGGGCAAGAGATGTCCAGGATCCCTGGGCGTTAGAGATCATATCTCAGGGATACCTTCTAGACTTCAAATTCTCTCCCCCATCTGTCAAGGTTGTCAACAAACCAAATAAAGAAAGAGGCGTTTCTATGCTGCGTACAAGATCTTTTATTAATGGGAGTGATCCATCCGGTTCCGCGGTCGGAACAAGGACAAGGGTTTTACTCAAATCTGTTTGTGGTTCCCAAAAAAGAGGGAACTTTCAGGCCAATCTTGGATTTAAAGATCCTAAACAAATTCCTAAGAGTTCCATCGTTCAAAATGGAAACTATTCGGACAATTTTACCCATGATCCAAAAGGGTCAGTACATGACCACAGTGGATTTAAAGGATGCTTACCTTCACATACCGATTCACAAAGATCATTACCGGTATCTAAGGTTTGCCTTTCTAGACAGGCATTACCAGTTTGTAGCTCTTCCATTCGGATTGGCTACGGCTCCGAGAATCTTCACAAAGGTTCTGGGTGCTCTTCTGGCGGTACTAAGACCGCGAGGAATTGCGGTAGCTCCGTACCTAGACGACATTCTGATACAAGCTTCAAGCTTTCAAACTGCCAAGTCTCATACAGAGTTAGTACTGGCATTTCTAAGGTCGCATGGATGGAAGGTGAACGAAAAGAAGAGTTCTCTCTTTCCACTCACAAGAGTTCCCTTCTTGGGGACTCTTATAGATTCTGTAGAAATGAAGATTTACCTGACAGAAGACAGGTTAACAAAGCTTCAAAATGCATGCCGTGTCCTTCATTCCATTCAACACCCGTCAGTAGCTCAATGCATGGAGGTGATAGGCTTAATGGTAGCAGCAATGGACATAGTACCCTTTGCACGTCTACATCTCAGACCGCTGCAATTGTGCATGCTAAGTCAGTGGAATGGGGATTACTCAGACTTGTCCCCTACTCTGAATCTGGATCAAGAGACCAGAAATTCTCTTCTATGGTGGCTTTCTCGGCCACATCTGTCCAGGGGGATGCCATTCAGCAGGCCGGACTGGACAATTGTAACAACAGACGCCAGCCTACTAGGTTGGGGCGCTGTCTGGAATTCTCTGAAGGCTCAGGGACAATGGAATCAGGAGGAGAGTCTCCTACCAATAAACATTCTGGAATTGAGAGCAGTTCTCAATGCCCTTCTGGCTTGGCCCCAGTTAACAACTCGGGGGTTCATCAGGTTTCAGTCGGACAACATCACGACTGTAGCTTACATCAACCATCAGGGAGGGACAAGAAGCTCCCTAGCAATGATGGAAGTATCAAAGATAATTCGCTGGGCAGAGTCTCACTCTTGCCACCTGTCAGCAATCCACATCCCGGGAGTGGAGAACTGGGAGGCGGATTTCTTAAGTCGTCAGACTTTTCATCCGGGGGAGTGGGAACTTCATCCGGAGGTCTTTGCCCAAATACTTCGACGTTGGGGCAAACCAGAGATAGATCTCATGGCGTCTCGACAGAACGCCAAGCTTCCTCGTTACGGGTCCAGATCCAGGGATCCGGGAGCGGTTCTGATAGATGCTTTGACAGCACCTTGGACCTTCGGGATGGCTTATGTGTTTCCACCCTTCCCGATGCTTCCTCGATTGATTGCCAGAATCAAACAGGAGAGAGCATCAGTGATTCTAATAGCGCCTGCATGGCCACGCAGGACTTGGTATGCAGATCTAGTGGACATGTCATCCTGTCCACCTTGGTCGCTACCTCTGAAACAGGACCTTCTGATCCAGGGTCCCTTCAAACATCAAAATCTAATTTCTCTGAAGCTGACTGCTTGGAAATTGAACGCTTGATTTTATCAAAACGTGGTTTTTCTGAGTCAGTTATTGATACCTTAATACAGGCTAGGAAGCCTGTTACCAGAAAGATTTACCATAAGATATGGCGCAAATACTTATATTGGTGCGAATCCAAGAGTTACTCATGGAGTAAGGTTAGGATTCCGAGGATATTGTCTTTTCTACAAGAAGGTTTAGAAAAGGGTTTATCCGCTAGTTCCTTAAAGGGACAGATTTCAGCTCTGTCCATTCTTTTACACAAACGTCTGTCAGAAGTTCCGGACGTTCAAGCTTTTTGTCAGGCTTTAGCTAGGATCAAGCCTGTGTTTAAAACTGTTGCTCCACCATGGAGTTTGAACTTAGTTCTTAATGTTTTACAGGGGGTTCCATTTGAACCCCTTCATTCCATTGATATCAAGTTGTTATCTTGGAAAGTTCTGTTTTTAATGGCGATTTCCTCGGCTCGAAGAGTCTCTGAGTTATCTGCCTTACTTTGTGATTCTCCTTATCTGATTTTTCATTCAGACAAGGTAGTTCTGCGTACTAAACCTGGGTTCCTACCTAAGGTGGTCACTAACAGGAATATCAATCAAGAGATTGTGGTTACATCTTTGTGTCCTAATCCTTCTTCGAAAAAGGAACGTCTGCTACACAATCTAGATGTAGTCCGTGCCCTGAAATTTTATCTACAGGCAACTAAGGATTTTCGACAAACGTCTTCCCTGTTTGTCGTTTATTCTGGTCAGAGGAGAGGTCAAAAAGCTTCGGCTACCTCTCTCTCCTTTTGGCTTCGTAGCATAATACGGTTAGCCTATGAGACTGCTGGACAGCAGCCTCCTGAAAGAATTACAGCACATTCTACTAGAGCTGTGGCTTCCACTTGGGCCTTTAAGAATGAGGCTTCTGTTGAACAGATTTGCAAGGCTGCAACTTGGTCTTCTCTTCATACTTTTTCCAAATTTTACAAATTTGACACTTTTGCTTCTTCGGAGGCTGTTTTTGGGAGAAAGGTTCTTCAGGCAGTGGTTCCTTCCGTATAAAGAGCCTGCCTGTCCCTCCCGTCATCCGTGTACTTTAGCTTTGGTATTGGTATCCCACAAGTAATGGATGATCCGTGGACTGGATACACCTAACAAGAGAAAACATAATTTATGCTTACCTGATAAATTTATTTCTCTTGTAGTGTATCCAGTCCACGGCCCGCCCTGTCACTTTAAGGCAGGTAATTTTTCCATTAAACTACAGTCACCACTGTACCCTATGGTTTTCCTTTCTCTGCATGTTTTCGGTCGAATGACTGGTAATGGCAGTTAGGGGAGGAGCTATATAGCAGCTCTGCTGGGTGAATCCTCTTGCACTTCCTGTTGGGGAGGAGTTAATATCCCACAAGTAATGGATGATCCGTGGACTGGATACACTACAAGAGAAATAAATTTATCAGGTAAGCATAAATTATGTTTTTTGCAAAAGATAACGATTGTAAGAGTTTACTACAAAATTGGTAGCTTCTATCTCTCTTTTCTTCAGTTTCTTTGATACCATGGCAGCATTAGCTGTTATTTCCCCTCTGGTAACTGCCTTTGCAGCTCCCCAGAAGATTTCCGGCCTATCAATATATTCAGAGTTGAAGTCAATATATTATTTGAATTTATCGTTTAAATATTTTTTAAATTTTGAATCATTTGCCAAATAATAGGAGAAAAAAAATCTTGCCGGACATTTCTTAGGCGGTTTAATTGTATCTCCAAAAAAATAGGAGAGTGGTCAGACAAAATGATGGGTGTAATTCCTGCTCTTGTATTTATTGTACATAATCGTTTCGTCTATTAGGAATAAATCTATTCTAGATAGCGTTTTATGCGCTTTAGATAGACATGTATAATCCCGCACATCGGGATTCTGCATCCGCCAAATATCCTTTACCGCTAGATTTTGAGTGATTTTTTAAGAATATTTGTTTTTAAATTATCCCTTTTATGTTTTATTTGTCTACTACTATACCTCAGTCTGTCCAAAGGAAATTGTGGGGCCATATTGAAATCACCCCCTACAACCAAGTAACCTTCTGAGTAAGACAATAGGCTAGATTGTATTAGATTCCAAAATTCATAGTCTAATTCATTAGGTGCATAAATATTACATAGTGTGTATGTTTGCTTAGCAATTCTGATCTTCAACATTACAAATCTCCCCTCTGGGTCACTCTTAAACTGTAATAGTTCAGATTCTACTCTTTTGCCTATCAAGATAGCCACTCCTCTTTTCCTCCTAATTCTGGGTGAGGCCATTATCTCTTTAATCCAAGAGCCTTTCATTTTCATTGTTTCCTCCATATTTAAGTGTGTTTCTTGCAGAAACATTATGTCTGCTTGCATCCTTTGCATATGAGAGATGATAGCTTTCCTTTTTAAGGGGTTTGAAATACCCCCTACATTCCAGGCAATTACCTTAAATTTGTCTGGTATCTTTGTCATCTATCATAACAACGAAGAAAAAAAATGAAAAGGCAAAGAAAGGAAGGAGGGGTGAGGTGAGAGGAAAGGAGAGGAAAAAAAAGGGGGGGACCCAAAAACTCAATCAAATGAAAAGAGGTGAAAAAATTCCCCATCTTTTTTCTCTCAGCCCAGAAATAGTCCCTTTCCAGGGTTTGCATATCTTCCTTGAAAGTCATAATATGCCTTTACAAGGCCTAGTGAGTTAAGGAACCAATTCTATCGACGCTCCTAATCCATTTACAGGGGGGAAATTATCCTACGGAGTCTAACTCAGATGAGAACCTTTCAGCCTCATGTACATTATCAAAAAAAAAGTGTATAGTCTCTGATAACAACTTTAAGTTTAGATGGGTAAATTAGAGTTGCTTGTATCCCTCTCTGTATTAGTTTTGTGCAAATTGGTGCTAGTTCTCTCCTTTTTATGGAAGTTTCGGCTGAAAAATCCTGGAATAAGAGGATTTTCTTCCTATATTGCTGGAGTATGTTAACTTTGTCTAAGTAATTCAGAAAGCGTGCTATTACTGGCCTAGGTCTATTATTAAATTTGTTATCAGACGGAGGTGGGCCTATCCTATGCACTATTCCAACTATTATCTGTGTGCCAGGCAATTCAAGAATTTGAGCTAAAGTTTCTGTTATGAACAGGGTTACATTTTTATATTTTTTCCCTCGGGTATACCAATAATCCTGACATTATTTCTTCGAGACCGATTCTCGAGGTCTTCCAGTCTTATCTGCATTTTTTGGATCTTTGTTCTTGTATCCTCTAAATTAGAGCTTTGTGAACCAGTAAGATCCTCAAGATCTGAGACCCTTTGTTCTACCTTTTGCAATCTATTTGAAAATTGTCTAATTTCCTGGGTTAACAAAGTAATATCACGTTTTATTTCCGTTTTCAAAGAATCAAATTTAGGGGTCAATGCTTCAGAAATGTTGGAAACCAAGTTTTGGATATTTATTACCTCATTTGTCGGGTTTATATTAGAAGTTACAGAGTGCAAATCTACTGCATTGTCTGGGAGTCCTTTGGGTTTTTTATCTTTATATCTACCCGCCATGCTTGGAGAAGAAGTCTTGAAGGAAGTGTTAATGAACTTGTCCATGTGCCAATTACGTGAATAGAAGGTCTAGCCCGTGTTAAAGGACAAGCCCGAAGTGAGAAAATAGTGGTGAAATTAGTTTTAAGTGAATTTGTGAACTAAAGGTATAGTGAATATAAAAATTACAGTGAATTAAGGGGCGAGTGGTGGAGTAATTTGTGAATTTAGGGAAAAAAATACGTGTTTCTCTTGTAAGGTGTATCCAGTCCATGGATCATCCATTACTTGTGGGATATTCTCCTTCCCAACAGGAAGCTGCAAGAGGATCACCCACAGCAGAGCTGTCTATATAGCTCCTCCTCTAACTGCCACTCCCAGTCATTCTCTTGCAGCTCTCAACAAGAAAGGAAGTAGCTAGAGAGATGTGGTGTTTTTATTTAGTTTATCTTGAATCAAAAGTTTGTTATTTTCAAATGGTACCGGAGTTGTACTATTTTAGCCTCAGGCAGAAAGTAGAAGAAGAGTCTGCCTGTGGTTTTTGATGATCTTAGCAGGTTGTAACTAAGATCCATTGCTGTTCTCACACATAACTGAAGAGAGAGGTAACTTCAGCTGGGGGAATGGCGTGCAGGGTGTCCTGCTATGAGGTATGTGCAGTTTAAATTTTTGTAGAGAAATGAATATGCTAGAAAATGCTTTTAATACCGGATTTATTTAAGGTAAGCCTGATTATAGTGATTTAATAACGACTAGTATCATGCTTGCTGTAAAAGGTAATATTCTTATTACTTTCTCACATTACTGAAAAATAAAACGTTTGCTGGAAGTGTTTAAACGTTTTTTTATACATATTGGTGATAAAACTTTTTTGGGGCCCAGTTTTTTCCACATGGCTGGCTAGATTTTGCCTAGGGATATTTTTGTTAGGCCCTCTCACTGTGAATACAGGTTGGGAGGGGCCTATTTTCGCGCCTAAATGCGCATTAGATTTTGCAGCTTGAGACATCCAGTTTCCCTGAAGGAGTCCCCTGAACACTTAGGACCTCTCTAAAGGGTTTTTGTGCCTTTCAAAGTCGTTATATGGGCAGGTATGGCCACAGCAGAGCTGTGGCAGTTTGTTGTGACTGTTGAAAAACGTTTATATCGTTTTTTTGATCCGGTTTTGAAACTAAGGGGTTAATCATCCATTTGCAAGTGGGTGCAATGCTCTGTTAGTCTATTATACACACTGTAAAAATTTCGTAAGATTTTCTGCTTTTTATCACTGTTTTTCAATTTCTGACAAAATTTGTTTCTCTTAATGGCACAGTACCGTTTTTATTGTTTGCTTGTTTACATTTATCAAAGTGTTTTCCAAGCTTGCTGGTCTCATTGCTAGTCTGTTTAAACATGTCTGACATAGAGGAAACTCCTTGTTCATTATGTTTAGAAGCCATTGTGGAACCCCCTCTTAGAATGTGTACCAAATTTACTGATTTTACTTTGTTATAAAGATCATATTCTGTCTTTAAAAGATTTATCGAAAAAGGGGTAGTGTACAAGCGCTAAGGTAATCCCCAAGCTGTATCCAAACAGAGATCCTAACCAACCTCCAAAAAATATGCACAAGTAGTAAGAAGTGAATACAGCGCCAACAAGAGGCCAAGGGATAAATATACTCACAGAGAGATAAAAGAAGATTATTTAATGAACCATGTTAAAAAGCATCAGTAATAAAAGACTATATATAAAAAATGTAAAAAGCACATATAAATAAAATTACAAATACAGGAATATCTTACAGAAGCGGCTCAAAGGGCCAAAGCTGATAATTACAATAAAAACAGAGGTAATAACAGGTGATCAGTGTGAGTGGTACACCAGAATAAGAGTTTATACTAATAAAACAGAATTAGCCTAAGTACAACTATAACAAGTGCATCAAGCAAAAAACTAATAAACAATAGTACAAACAATAGTGTTCAAAAATAGTGGTTCAAAAATAGTGTTCCAAAAAATAGAAAAATGCACTGCAGTGCAAAAAAAAGGGGGGTAGCAAAAATTGTATAGATACGATCAAACAGTGAGTGAGTGCAAATGGATATAAAAATGTTAGCTACTTAATCCAGTGAGGTTAAGATATAATTAAATAAAATACACAATATGCAATAACATAAAAAATAAAATACACAATATGCAATAACATAAAAAATAAAATATAATCCAAAAAAAGTGTTCAAAAAGTTGATCAACAAATGTTGGTGAGGAACAAAAATAAGTCAATCAAAACTAAAAAATGGGTGATGAAAAGCAAGGTGAAAGTGAGGAAATTGATTTCTTCCAATGTTAGTTACTTTAACAGATCCAAATTCCTGAGTGTGGTAGCTGAAGTAGCTGATTGGATCCTAGCACCTGTCAGCTGCTCCTATGGTATCCTAAAAAGTGTCCCTGTAAAAAAAGAAATTCACAACATAGTGTATCCAATATGAGAATGAAGTAAATATTAAAGTAATGCTTACCAATATGTCAACGCGTTTCTGCCCTCAAAAAAGGGCCTTTCTCAAGACTCTTTTTTTACAGGGACACTTTTTAGGATACCATAGGAGCAGCTGACAGGTGCTAGGATCCAATAAGCTACTTCAGCTACCACACTCAGGAATTTGGATCTGTTAAAGTAACTAACATTGGAAGGAATCAATTTCCTCACTTTCACCTTGCTTTTCATCACCCATTTTTTCCATTTTTTAGTTTTGATTGACTTATTTTTGTTCTTCACTAACATTTGTTGATCAACTTTTTGAACACTTTTTTGGATTATATTTTATTTTTTATGTTATTGCATATTGTGTATTTTATTTTTTATGTTATTGCATATTGTGTATTTTATTTAATTATATCTTAACCTCACTGGATTAAGTAGCTAGCATTTTTATATCCATTTGCACTCACTCACTATTTGATCGTATCTATACAATTTTTGCTACCCCCCTTTTTTTTGCACTGCAGTGCATTTTTTTATTTTTTGGAACACTATTTTTGAAACACTATTTTTGAACAGTATTGTTTGTACTATTTATTAGTTTTTTGCTTGATGCACTTGTTATAGTTGTATCATGTAAAAGAGAAAAAAAGAAGAAAGCGCACAGGGCCGACTCAAGTGAAATATTTTATTAACAGTGAAGTATACACATAAAAACTGACACTTACAAGATTCGTAAGTGCTAAAAAGCACATCAGTTGAGCACTGTGTAGGTACAGCTGCTGCTCCTCCACACCAGGTTCAAGATGGAAATTTTCAGGCACGGTATCCGGAATCCCTGCTCTGATAACCGTGGATAGGATTCTAAGGCAGCTGGCCAGACGCTTGCGCTTTAATAGCCTAACGCGTTTCCCCCGATCAGCGGCCGGGCTTCTTCATGAGGCAGTAATGACGTATGTGTTTGGAATTGCGCCTTTGTTATTTAAAGGAGAGACAGCCAATTATCATAAAGAGGTGTGTTACTTGGCCAATCCTGTTCATAGGTGTGTCTCATATCGCTCCACATACACAGACTTTTAGTTCGCTGCAGTGTAAATGATGTCTTGTCAAACATTTTTACATTTTTACATCAAATTGCTAGATACCACATAATATATACAGAAGAAATACTTATAAAACTAGTTAAAAGAGTTATATAAAAAAGAGTATACATTGTTATTCTTTAAGATTTGACCGCTACTATATACAATAACGTTTTGTACCCAAAGTATAATCGCATAAGGCGCGGTCAGTGTTAAAACTTTATTTACATGAAGTAATTGTCCCCATACTATTCATTTTCCCTGGAGCTGTCTATCAGGGTTTTCACTGTACTATTATAAGATTACTACAGAAGTTTAGTACTGTGTTCTACGTATTACGTACTGTGTGCTAGCTGTATCATTGGATAGAACAGAACAGTATATTACAATAATGGTGATAACAAATAATAAAAACAGTTTACTGTGTCATAAAAAGGTTTTGTGTTTAGTATAATGTCGGGACTTTAATTGCTATGTTAACCTGGAATATTTTTATTTCTAAAACCAAAAAGTGCAATAAGAGATTAATAAATTATCTAAAAATGTATATTTAAAAATTGTATTAAAAAAGGAATATTAAATATATATAAAGGAAAATTATTATAGCTACATAAATGCCGCTATGTCAATATCTATATTGAGACCTAGTGGTTGCAGGGTTTTTAATTTGTAAATCCACTTAGTTTCTAATTTTCTAAGTGCTAATAGCCTATTTGGTCTAGATGGGGGGATCTGATCTATAATTTGGATTTTAAGGGAACTAGGGTTGTTACCATGATGTTCTAAAAAATGCTTTGGTACACTATGTTTTACCAATTTTTCTTTTATATTATAAACATGTTCATTTAGCCTTCGTCTGGCTTTCCTTTTTGTGCGCCCCACATATAAGAGGCCACACCCACATTCCAATAAATATACAATATGTGTTGAATCACAATTACTTCTAAACGTGATATTATGTGTTTCAGTTGATTCACTATTATGAAATGTGGGTGCCTTATTTATATGTTTGCACATATTACACCTAGATTTGCCACATTTCATAGTCCCTTTCCAATCCTTAAGCCAATTGGTTCCCTCACTAGTTTTATTTATTTCTGTTTTTGTTTCTATTTTAATTTTACTAGGTGCTAGTAGATTTCTTAGACTTTTTCCTTTTCTATATGTAATAGTAGGTTTTACCTCTAAGTGTGGTCCTAAAACAGGATCTGATCTTAAAATAGGCCAATGTTTTTTAAGGATGCCTTCCAGTTTTTTAGAGCCCTCGTTAAAGGTTGTTATAAATCTAATAGGGTTTTGTTTTCCAGATTTTGATTTGATCAATTCTTTATGTATATTGGTCCCTATATTGTCTTGGCTATTGTTTTTTTCTTCTTTTTTCAGGGTATGGTTCCTATTTTTAAGGGTTGCTTTTTGTCTAGCCTGTTTGATAATTTCTTGGGTATACCCTTTCTCCAGGAATTTCTTTTCCAAGATATCAGCCTCCGTTTCATAGTCTATTACGTGTGTGCAATTTCTTTTTAACCTTAAGAATTGGCTGTACGGAACATTGTCTAGCCAACTCTTTTTGTGGGCACTATTGGCTTGTATAAAGCTGTTTCTATCGGTAAGTTTGCGAAAATTCTTTACCGCTATTTTATCATGACTATCTTTATAAAGGATTAAATCTAGAAATTCTATTTTTTCTTTTGAGCATGAATAAGTAAAAGATAAATTAAAATTATTGTCATTCATAAAAACCATAAAATTATCTATGTTCTCTTTACTTCCTTTCCATAAAATAATAATATCGTCGATATATCTAGCATAAATTAAAATATTCTCTTTAAAAGGATTATTTTTCCAAATGTGTTTGGTCTCAAAAGCATTAACATAAATATTTGCGTACGATGGGGCAAAAGTAGTCCCCATCGCAGTCCCCCTTGTTTGTACATAAAATTTGTTTTGGAATAGAAAGTAATTATGATGTAAAATAAATTTTATACTGTTGATTAAAAATTGTATATGGTTTTCTGGGATAGACCAATTGGACAGTTCGATTTGTATATTCTCTATACCATCATCATGAGGAATACAGGTGTATAGGGAAGCGACGTCGCAAGTAAGCCACATCATGTCTTCTTCCCAAGTAATGCATTCAAATCTATTTATTACCTCGCTAGTATCCTTAAGGTATGCCTTAGTCGATTTCACTATTGGCTGTAAGTAAAAGTCTACATACTTAGATAAGTTATCTGTAATAGACCCAATTCCCGATATTATCGGTCTACCCGGAGGGTTGAGGGGATCTTTGTGTATTTTGGGTAAGTGATATATATAAGGTGTATTTGGTTGTGTAGTATGGATATATTTATATTCATCCTCATTTAAAATACCAGCACTTTTAGCTGTGTTGAGCATCTTATTTAATTCCTTATTATATGTATCAGTTGGATCTTTCGGAAGAATTTTATAGGTTGTACTATCATTTAATAGCCTATATGCTTCTTTGAAATATTCTTCTCTTTTTTGTATCACTATACCCCCGCCTTTGTCGGCGGGGCGTATCGTGATATTGTCATTATTCATTAATTTTTTCATGGACTTTCTTTCTAATATGGTCAAATTATCATTGTGTTTTGTTAAGAAATTATTTTCTTTCTCAAACTCTATCTCTATGTCTTTAGTAACTAGTTTATTAAACATTGATATTTGTTCACCTTGAAAACCCACAGGATTAAATGTGGATTTTGCCTTGAAGTTAGAGTGTTGTATTTCTGGTTCCATCCAATGTTGAGAGATGTCTAATGTATCTATATATTCATCCAAATTATCTTCCCTTATATTACAATGATCTTCTGAAACTGTTTTTTCTTTCATTTCTAGTTCTTTTAAAATACCTAGTACCCCAAGATCTGTAGACTGCAAGTAGGGTTGGTTGTAGATACCTCTATTTACAGGGTTCTTAAGAAAATATCTCTTTAGTGTTAGTTTTCTAACATATTTATGTATATCTATAAACATTTCAAATTTACTTGGTTTAGATTTTGGTGCAAAATTGAGGCCTTTTTGTAAAAGTTTAATATCATTGTTATCCAAATCTATTTTAGCAAGGTTAAAAATTTCTTTTTTCGCCTTATTTAGTCTCTCCTTGTTCTCCCTGTTTGCCTGTATAAGTTTTCCAGCTTTATTTCCCCTTCTTCTCTTTCTAATGATCTTTTTCTTTGTTTGGTTCTGTCCTGTTGTGTTGGTTTGTGATTTTTTACCTGTTCTATCTCTAAAAAATGCTTAGGTTCTTGTGTCTCTTTGGGTTTAGCTCCCCGTATTTCCCAGTTATAGTGTTCATTATATTGAACATAATTCTGTTGTTTGGGTTTAACCCCCCGGGTCTCCCAATTATGATGTTCATTATTTTGGGCATGATTATGATCCAATACCTCATATCTATTATTGACAGCAAACTGTGAATCATAATGGTAACTATTATTAGTCTTATCTCTAGCACTATCTTTTCGTCTCCACTGCAAATGTTGGTTCTGTGGGTTTGATTTATTACTATGATGATGAGTAGGGGTATGTCTATACTCTAATGGATAGTTGTGTGATTTATCAGTATTATTTCTACTAGAATAATACTGTTGTCTATTATAATTAGTATTATGGCTATTGCCCTTATTATAGTTGCCATTATACATATTATTTTTGTCTTTATTTTTGTTATCACCATAGTTGTAGTAAGAATTTTTAGTGTCCCCTTTCTTATGGTCATTTTCCTGTGTAATTGACTTTAATCTAGAGATTTAAATAGTTCCTCTGGATTCTCATCCTGCATAAAGACTTCTTCTAGCAGGTTTAGTTCTCTATTTCTAGTAGCTCTATGGGGATTATTCCCAAACTCTTTAAGTATAATATTCTCCATTGTGACAGACATATTTTCAGTTGCTATTTCTGCCATTTTATATATATGTGTGTATACAGTCAAATATTCCTACAGCAGCAATTATATGGAAAAAATAGTGTTATACACAAAGATTGAAAGAAAAATGAATTGCGCTAGAGAATATATATGTATATATATGAGACTGGTCAATATCTATGTTGTATCTAAATACACACGTAGTAGATCTTGCTAAGAATGCAACAGACCCTTAAAAATAGGAACCATACCCTGAAAAAAGAAGAAAAAAAACAATAGCCAAGACAATATAGGGACCAATATACATAAAGAATTGATCAAATCAAAATCTGGAAAACAAAACCCTATTAGATTTATAACAACCTTTAACGAGGGCTCTAAAAAACTGGAAGGCATCCTTAAAAAACATTGGCCTATTTTAAGATCAGATCCTGTTTTAGGACCACACTTAGAGGTAAAACCTACTATTACATATAGAAAAGGAAAAAGTCTAAGAAATCTACTAGCACCTAGTAAAATTAAAATAGAAACAAAAACAGAAATAAATAAAACTAGTGAGGGAACCAATTGGCTTAAGGATTGGAAAGGGACTATGAAATGTGGCAAATCTAGGTGTAATATGTGCAAACATATAAATAAGGCACCCACATTTCATAATAGTGAATCAACTGAAACACATAATATCACGTTTAGAAGTAATTGTGATTCAACACATATTGTATATTTATTGGAATGTGGGTGTGGCCTCTATGTGGGGCGCACAAAAAGGAAAGCCAGACGAAGGCTAAATGAACATGTTTATAATATAAAAGAAAAATTGGTAAAACATAGTGTACCAAAGCATTTTTTAGAACATCATGGTAACAACCCTAGTTCCCTTAAAATCCAAATTATAGATCAGATCCCCCCATCTAGACCAAATAGGCTATTAGCACTTAGAAAATTAGAAACTAAGTGGATTTACAAATTAAAAACCCTGCAACCACTAGGTCTCAATATAGATATTGACATAGCGGCATTTATGTAGCTATAATAATTTTCCTTTATATATATTTAATATTCCTTTTTTAATACAATTTTTAAATATACATTTTTAGATAATTTATTAATCTCTTATTGCACTTTTTGGTTTTAGAAATAAAAATAAAAATATTCCAGGTTAACATAGCAATTAAAGTCCCGACATTATACTAAACACAAAACCTTTTTATGACACAGTAAACTGTTTTTATTATTTGTTATCACCATTATTGTAATATACTGTTCTGTTCTATCCAATGATACAGCTAGCACACAGTACGTAATACGTAGAACACAGTACTAAACTTCTGTAGTAATCTTATAATAGTACAGTGAAAACCCTGATAGACAGCTCCAGGGAAAATGAATAGTATGGGGACAATTACTTCATGTAAATAAAGTTTTAACACTGACCGCGCCTTATGCGATTATACTTTGGGTACAAAACGTTATTGTATATAGTAGCGGTCAAATCTTAAAGAATAACGATGTATACTCTTTTTTATATAACTCTTTTAACTAGTTTTATAAGTATTTCTTCTGTATATATTATGTGGTATCTAGCAATTTGATGTAAAAATGTAAAAATGTTTGACAAGACATCATTTACACTGCAGCAAACTAAAAGTCTGTGTATGTGGAGCGATATGAGACACACCTATTAACAGGATTGGCCAAGTAACACACCTCTTTATGATAATTGGCTGTCTCTCCTTTAAATAACAAAGGCGCAATTCCAAACACATACGTCATTACTGCCTCATGAAGAAGCCCGGCCGCTGATCGGGGGAAACGCGTTAGGCTATTAAAGAGCAAGCGTCTGGCCAGCTGCCTTAGAATCCTATCCACGGTTATCAGAGCAGGGGTTCCGGATACCGTGCCTGAAAATTTCCATCTTGAACCTGGTGTGGAGGAGCAGCAGCTGTACCTACACAGTGCTCAACTGATGTGCTTTTTAGCACTTACGAATCTTGTAAGTGTCAGTTTTTATGTGTATACTTCACTGTTAATAAAATATTTCACTTGAGTCGGCCCTGTGCGCTTTTTTCTTTTTTTCTCTTTTACATGATACTGCATTGGAGCTGAGGATTGGATTGCCCAGCTGATCACAGGCAGCACGAAAACAGCCACTCAACAAATTGTTTGCAATCAAGGAAAGCAACATATGCCTTTTTCTTGGAATATCCAATAAAAGAATATAATTGGACTGGACTCAATCTGAACATTTTTTGATTGTATGGACACAACCAGTAACCGTAAGGTATTATATACCATTTAAAGGGATAACACAAATAGGTTGTAATTGGTTTTTTAATTTGCAACTATCTGCAACTGTTTATATTCCTCTATCTTGTGTTTTTTTTATCCTGTTGTGGTTTTGATATAATCCTTTTTTGTTGCATTCTTAGCAAGATCTACTACGTGTGTATTTAGATACAACATAGATATTGACCAGTCTCATATATATACATATATATTCTCTAGCGCAATTCATTTTTCTTTCAAACTTGTTATAGTTGTACTTAGGCTAATTCTGTTTTATTAGTATACACTCTTATTCTGGTGTACCACTCACACTGATCACCTGTTGTTACCTCTGTTTTTATTGTAATTATCAGCTTTGGCCCTTTGAGCCGCTTCTGTAAGATATTCCTGTATTTGTAATTTTATTTATATGTGCTTTTTACATTTTTTTATATATATTCTTTTATTACTGATGCTTTTTAACATGGTTCATTAAATAATCTTCTTTTATCTCTCTGTGAGTATATTTATCCCTTGGCCTCTTGTTGGCGCTGTATTCACTTCTTACTACTTTTAAAAGATTTATCACCAGAGGAAACTGACAAGGGGGAAGTTATGCCGACTAACTCGCCCCACGTGTCAGAACCTTTGACTCCCGCTCAAGAGGCGCCAAGTACATCTAGCGCGCCCATGGCGTTTACTTTACAAGACATGGCAGCAGTTATGGATCATACCCTTACAGCGGTATTGTCCAAACTACCAGGGTTACAAGGAAAGCGAGACGGCTCTGGGGCTAGAAAAAATACAGAGCACTCTGACGCTTTAGTAGCTATGTCTGATATCCCCTCACAATATGCAGAAGCTGAGGCAGGAGAGCTTCTTTCTGTGGGTGATTTTTCTGACTCAGGGAAGATGCTTCAACCTGATTCTGATATGTCAACATTTAAAAATTTAAGCCTGAACACTCCCGCGTGTTGCTCAGGGAGGTTTTAGCAACTCTGGATGACTGTGACACTATTATAGTGCCAGAGAAATTGTGTAGATTGGATAAATACTATGCAGTGCCTGTTTACACTGATGTTTTTCTAATACCTAAAAGGTTTTCAGAAATTATTACTAAGGAATGGGATAGACCAGGTGTACCGTTCTCTCCCCCTCCTATTTTTAAGAAAATGTTTCTAATAGATGCCGCTACACGGGACTTATGGCAAACGGTCCCTAAGGTGGAGGGAGAAGTTTCTACCCTAGCTAAGCGTACAACTATCCCCGTCGAGGACAGTTGTGCTTTCCTAGATCCAATGGATAAAAAGTTAGAGGGTTACCTTAAGAAATTTTTTATTTAACAAGGTTTTATTCTCCAGCCTCTTGCATGCATTGCCCCAGTCACTGCTGCTGCGGCTTTCTGGTTTGAGTCTCTGGAAGAGGCCTTACAGGTAGAAACTCCATTGGATGATATACTTGACAAGCTTAAAGCGCTTAAGCTAGCCAATTCATTTGTTTCTGACGCCGTTGTTCATTTAACTAAACTAACGGCTAAGAACTCAGGTTTTGCTATTCAGGCGCGTAGGGGCTTAAATCCTGGTCAGCTGACGTTACTTCAAAGTCTAAGCTTCTCAATTTTCCCTTCAAGGGGCAGACCCTATTCGGGCATGGACTTAAGGAGATAATTTCTGATATTACTGGAGGAAAAGGTCATGCCCTTCCTCAGGATAGGTCTAACAAATTAAGGACCAAACAAACTAATTTTCGTGCCTTTCGAAACTTTAAGACGAGCGCGGCATCATCTTCCTCTAATACAAAACAAGAGGGAAATTTTGCCCAGTCCAAGCCGGTCTGGAGACCTAACAAAGGTAAACAGGCCAAGAAGCCTGTTGCTGCCTCTAAGACAGCATGAAAGATTGGCCCCCGATCCAGTAACGGATCTAGTATGGGGCAGACTTTCTCTCTTCGCCCAGGCTTGGGCAAGAGACGTCCAGGATCCTTGGGCGTTGGAAATTGTGTCCCAGGGATATCTTCTGGACTTCAAAGCTTCTTCCCCAAAAGGAAGATTTCACCTTTCACAATTATCTGCAGACCAGATAAAGAGAGAGGCATTCTTACATTGTGTTCAAGACCTCCTAGTTATGGGAGTGATCCACCCAGTTCCAAAGGAGGAACAGGGGCAAGGATTCTATTCAAATCTATTTGTGGTTCCCAAGAAAGAGGGAACCTTCAGACCAATCTTAGATCTCAAGATCCTAAACAAATTTCTCAGGGTCCCATCCTTCAAGATGGAGACTATTCGAACCATCCTACCTATGATCCAGGAGGGTCAATATATGACTACCGTGGCCTTAAAGGATGCTTATCTACACATTCCGATACACAGAGATCATCATCAGTTTCTCAGGTTCGCCTTCCTAGACAGGAATTACCAGTTTGTGGCTCTTCCCTTTGGGTTAGCTACGGCACCAAGAATCTTTACGAAGGTTCTGGGGTCACTTCTGGCGGTCCTAAGGCCGCGGGGCATAGCAGTAGCCGTTTACTTAGACGATATTCTGATACAGGCGTCGAATTTCCAAATTGCCAAGTCCCATACGGACATTGTTCTGGCATTCCTGAGGTCTCATGGGTGGAAAGTGAACGAAAAGAAGAGTTCTCTATCCCCTCTCACAAGAGTTTCCTTCCTGGGAACTCTGATAGATTCTGTAGAAATGAGGATTTACCTGACAGAGGCCAGGTTGTCAAAACGTCTAAATTCCTGCCGTGTTCTTTATTCTACTTCTCGCCCTTCGGTGGCTCAGTGTATGGAAGTAATTGGCTTAATGGTAGCGGCAATGGACATAGTGCCGTTTGCCCGCCTACATCTCAGACCGCTGCAACTCTGCATGCTCAGTCAGTGGAATGGGGATTACACAGATTTGTCCCCTCTACTAAATCTGGATCAAGAAACCAGGGATTCTCTCCTCTGGTGGCTATCTCGAGTCCATCTGTCCAAAGGTATGACCTTCCGCAGGCCAGATTGGACAATAGTAACAACAGATGCCAGCCTTCTGGGCTGGGGGGCAGTCTGGAACTCTCTGAAGGCTCAGGGGTCATGGACTCAGGAGGAGGCTCTCCTTCTGATAAACATTCTGGAATTAAGAGCGATATTCAATGCTCTTCAGGCTTGGCCTCAGCTAGCGGCAGTGAGGTTCATCAGATTTCAGTCGGACAACATCACGACTGTAGATTACATCAACCATCAAGGGGGAGCAAGGAGTTCCCTAGCGATGTTGGAGGTTTCAAAGATAATTCGTTGGGCAGAGATTCACTCTTGACACCTATCAGCTATCCATATCCCAGGAGTAGAGAACTGGGAGGCGGATTTTCTAAGTCGACAGACTTTTCTTCCGGGGGAGTGGGAGCTCCATCCGGAGGTGTTTGCACAGTTGATTGAACGTTGGGGCAAACCAGAAATGGATCTCATGGCATCTCGCCAGAACGCCAAGCTTCCTTGTTACGGATCCAGGTCCAGGGATCCCAAGGCAGCGCTGATAGATGCTCTAGCAGCGCCTTGGTCCTTCAACCTGGCTTATGTGTTTCCACCGTTTCCTCTGCTCCCTCGTCTGATTGCCAAGGTCAAGCAGGAGAGAGCATCAGTGATTTAGATAGCACCTGCGTGGCCACGCAGGACTTGGTATGCAGATCTGGTGGACATGTCATCCTTTCCACCATGGACTCTGCCTCTGAGGCAGGACCTTCTACTTCAGGGTCCTTTCAACCATCCAAATCTAATTTCTCTGCGGCTGACTGCTTGGAGATTGAACGCTTGATTTTATCAAAGCGTGGTTTCTCCGAGTCGGTCATTGATACCTTAATACAGGCGCGAAAGCCTGTCACCAGGAAAATCTATCATAAGATATGGTGTAAATATCTTCATTGGTGTGAATCCAAGGGTTACTCATGGAGTAAGGTCAGGATTCCTAGGATATTATCTTTTATCCAAGATGGATTGGAGAAGGGTTTGTCAACAAGTTCCTTAAAGGGACAGATTTCTGCTCTGTCTATTCTTTTGCACAAACGTCTGGCTGGCAGGCGTTTTGTCAGGCTTTAGTCAGAATTAAGCCTGTGTTTAAACCTGTTGTTCAGCCTTGGAGTTTAAATTTAGTTCTTAAGGTTCTTCAAGGGGTTCCGTTTGAACCTTTGCATTCCATAGATATTAAGCTCTTATCTTGGAAAGTTTTGTTTTTAGTAGCTATCTCCTCTGCTCGAAGAGTTTCGGAGTTATCTGCTTTACAATGTGATTCTCCTTATCTCATTTTTCATTCCGATAAGGTAGTGTTACATACCAAACCTGGTTTTCTACCTAAGGTGGTATCTAATAAAAATATCAATCAGGAGATTGTTGTACCGTCACTGTGTCCTAATCCTTCTTCAAAGAAGGAACGTCTTTTACACAATCTTGACGTGGTTCGTGCTTTAAAGTTTTATTTACAAGCTACTAAAGATTTTTGTCAAACATCTGCATTGTTTGTTGTCTACTCTGGACAGAGGAGAGGCCAAAAGGCTTCGGGAACTTCTCTTTCTTTTTGGCTAAGGATTATAATACGCTTAGCTTATGAGACTGCTGGCCAGCAGCCTCCTGAAAGGATTACAGCTCATTCTACTAGAGCGGTAGCTTCCACATGGGCTTTTAAAAATGAGGCTTCTGTTGAAAAGATTGGTAAGGCGGCGACTTGGTCTTCGCTTCATACTTTTTCAAAATTCTAAAAATTTGATACTTTTGCTTCTTCGGCGGAGAAAGGTTTTGCAGGCAGTGGTGCCTTCCGTTTAAGCACCTGCCTTGTCCCTCCCTTCATCCGTGTCCTATAGCTTTGGTATTGGTATCCCACAAGTAATGGATGATCCGTGGACTGGATACACCTTACAAGAGAAAACAAAATTTATGCTTACCTGATAAATTTATTTATCTTGTGGTGTATCCAGTCCACGGCCCGCCCTGTCATTTTAAGGCAGGTGTGTTTTATTTTTAAACTACAGTCACCACTGCACCCTATGGTTTCTCCTTTCTCTTGTCTTCGGTCGAATGACTGGTAGTGGCAGTTAGAGGAGGAGCTATATAGACAGCTCTGCTGTGGGTGATCCTCTTGCAGCTTCCTGTTGGGAAGGAGAATATCCCACAAGTAATGGATGATCCGTGGACTGGATACACCACAAGAGAAATAAATTTATCAGGTAAGCATAAATTTTGTTTTTGTGTGTATCCTGTGAATAACGTGATGGAAAAAAGACTACCACGTGAGGAAAAAAAAGGGAGTTAAATTTGTTCAAGACTGTTTAGTCAGGCACTGGCAGTATTTAACACTAAGCCCAGTTTATTTCTAATAAAACCAAGGTTTCCCTGTCAAATCTATGGGAGCTCTGATCTTCCTGTTTGTGCCTTATATTAACCCTTTCTGACCTTCTAATCAAAGGCAAATTATACCCTCAGAAATATGTGCTTTAGTCTTAAAAAATAGTTTGATTTGGTCCTTATTCCTAGACTTTATTTAAGTCCTGGCAAGGGTTCAGTCAACTAAACCAAGGGACCTACATAAAGTGTTATAGGTGCTTTAGGACTATTTTCGAATATTTATATGTTAACCTTTAAGCATGGCCCACCTCTAATGAAACAAATAGATTAAGGTCAAAGACAATATTTTAGCAGAAAAGAATTGTGGGTCAGTATAATTGTATTTCAAATGTTTCACGTCCCCTCTCCGCACTGTGCGGAGAAGACGCATGAACAAAGCAGACAACACTATATTCAGACAAATGGAATGAACCGTGACTTGACTCTGCATAATACCAAATCCAGGACAGTCGTCAGCATCCCTCTACATATGTGTAGCAGAGAGGCCAAAATAAGGCTCTCAGATATAGTTCAATAACAGAAGCAACAACTGAGTTGATTTAACAATAACAATCCTACAGGGCCAAGGGACGGGGAGCAGGAGAACAATACAGCCCCCAAAACACAAACAATTCTCTAATGAGCTGTTCCTTTAACAATACATTCAGTTGGGAGAAAAATACACAAAAAGAAAAGAAAGGGGAAAAAAAGGCGTTGGTTATTTTAAACCGTCACTCTCAGGATCCAAATATTATAGCCTAAGATGATTTTGCTATCATATCATATCAGTAAATATTGCTGATGCCTAAGGGGGCGATCACGCAAACATAATTAATGGCCTTTCAGTTGTTTTATAACACGATTGTCAGCAGTAGGCTGTAAAGGTCCGTCAGTACTTTAAATTTTGACTTTATCTTCCCCCTTAAAGGGCCACTAAACCCAAAATCTTTCTTTCATGATTCAGATAGAGAATAGAAATTTAAACAACGTTACAATTTACTTCCATTATTTATTTTGCTTCATTTTTTAAATATCCTTAGTTGAAGAAAAAGCAATGTACATGGTGAACCAATCACACGAGGCTTCTATGTGCAGCAACCAATCAGCAGCTAGTGAGCATATCTAGATATGCTTTTCATCAAAGAATATCAAGAGAATAAAACAAATTAAATAATATAAGTAAATTAGAAAGATGTTTAAAATTGCATTCTCTTTCTAAATCATAAAAGAAAAAATGTGGGTGGCATGTCCCTTTAAGTTAGTTAATTCTGCTGTTTGTTTCAAAGAGGGCAGAAAGAAAAAGTGTTCATCTTGAAATCCTTTCCACTTTATTGTGTAGTCTCAGTTCTGCTTACATAATTCACAGTGGGTTAATAGATAGCTCTACTAATTGTAAGTTTCCTTTGGAAATATGCAAAATGTAACAGTTCTAATTATAAACTTTGTACTTTTTTTTTCTTCTCCTTTTCCTTTTCCCCTCTTCTTCCTGCTGTAATGTATCAGTAACAAATAAATATATCTTTATGTCACATTCCCAAGATGTTCTGTCTTTTATGTAAGTTGCGCCCCTTCTTGTGTATATTTAATAATTTTAAGGGATAGCCCAAACATTGTAGAAGCAAGAAATTTAAGTCCAGGTAGTATATACTGACCCTCCTCACCTACGGTACCCTTAAGATACTCCGGTCACACAAAATGGTTTTCGTTATATTAGCCCCCTCTCACACAAAAACAGAGGGAGAGAGAACGGTAGCAGTCAGCCTTTTATGCAGATTTCCTGACTGTGCAAGAGGGTTCAGAACCCCTTCAGCGTGACAAAGCTGGCCTGCCTCCAGTCCGCCTCCTCCCGCGCAGCACCGGTGGGGGAGGAGGGAGTCAGACACCTGGTTCTATGCCGGTCTCCTTGCCTATCTCAGGATATGTGTTGGCGATCCAGCCAATCTTTCATGCAGGTTCCCGGCAGTAGTGTAAGATTCTAGGCACCTTCAGCACGTCCAAAACTGGCTTATTTTGGTCCACCTCCTCCCGCGCAGCACCGGTGGGGGAGGAGGGAATACACCTGATCCTGTGTCGATCTCCTGCGTGACCGTGGGTATGCGTTGGCAATCTTCACTTGCCTCACTGATCCGTCTCAATTCTTCGCACCGGGAGGGAAGGTGAGTAGGCAATAGAACTAATAATGGGGAAAATTGTGATGGTGGTTCACTTAAAAGACAGCAATGGAAACTGTTGCAACTGTTTATCCTTTCGGTCTTCAAATCCAGTTGTAGGAGATAGTTCAACAGAGAAGGGGGTTTGTAGCAACTTGTCAAACTCTTTCCTGCTACTTTAAATTTAAAACGAAAATAGACATGCAAATCTTTCCAGCCTGGGAGATAACAGAACAGTGGGGTGAAGTTCCGGTGGCGTGTATATCTTGCCGTCCAGGTAGCTACCCCAATTTTCAGGGCTTGGCGCGTGGAAACTCCGCCAGGTGCTTTGGGACTAGAGAACAAACGCTCAGCAACCTGTGCTAAGCTCCTCCTCCGGAACCAGTCTCCCAGAGCATGCAATTTTAAACAACTTTCTAATTTACTCATTTTATCAATTTTTGGTTCAGCACCCTGGATAGCGCTTGCTTATTGGTGGTTACATTTAGCACCACCATGAAAGAAATTCAGATGTGCAATCCTTTTGTCAGGACCTGATTAGAATCAGGCCTGTGTTTAAATCGGTTTCTCCTCCTTGGAGTCTTAACCTTGATCTCTTCCTTGAACAAGTCAATCTGTCATCCATGCTTGTTACCTTTTAGGTTGCTTTTACTTTATTCATTTAAATTATTTAATGGGAGATGTCCCAGTGAACGTATACATTGTATATGCAAATTACCCAATTTATTGTTGTATAGTAAATAATTTATTTATTTATTTTTTTAAATCACTATTCTCTGTCATATACTGAATTATCCCTTGCAATGGATCCTTTTACATATCCAAGCTTATAGCGCTGACTCATTGGTGTATTTGTATGTTTTGTTATATCCAGAGGGGATTAACTGAAATGCAGCAGGATATTCTTACCCCTTAGTAGCTCTTACCTATCTATCGCCTAGATTACGAGTTTTGTCGGTAAAAACTTGCGGAGTTAACGCTCCTTTTTTTTCCAGCGCTCCCTTTAAACAACGCTGTTATTACGAGTTTTCTGAATGGCTGCGTTAGCCTCAGAAAAGTGAGCGTTGCGCCAAATTTAGCTCCACTTCTACCCTCAATATCAGCGTTGCTTACGGTAGCTGTAAGCTGAAAAAACGTGCTCGTGCACGATTTCCCCATAGGATACAATGGGGCTGAGCTGGCTACAAAAAAAACTAACACCTGCAAAAAAGCAGCGTTCAGCTCCTAACGCACCCCCATTGTTTCCTATGGGGAAACACTTTCTAAGTCTACACCTAACACCCTAACATGAACCCCGAGTCTAAATACCCCTAATCTTACACTTAATAACCCCTAATCTGCCGCCCCCGCTATCGCTGACACCTGCATTATACTATTAACCCCTAATCTGCCGCTCCGGACACCGCTGCCACCTACATTATCCCTATGAACCCCTAATCTTCTGCCCCCAACGTCGCCGCCACCTACCTACACTTATTAACCCCTAATCTGCCGCCACTATAATAAATGTATTAACCCCTAAAACGCCGCACTCCCGCCTCGCAAATACTATATTCATTTTTTTTTAACCCATAATCTGCCCTCCCTAACATCGCCGCCACCTACCTACAATTATTAACCCCTAATCTACCGCCCCCAATGTCGCCGCTACTATAATAAAGTTATTAACCCCTAAACCTAAGTCTAACCCTAACACCCCCCCTAACTTAAATATAATTTAAATAAATTTACTATAATTAAAAAAATGATTCCTATTTAAAAATAAATACTTACCTATAAAATAAACCATAAGATAGCTACAATATAACTAATAGTTACATTGTAGCTATTTAAGGATTTATATTTATTTTACAGGCAACTTTGTATTTATTTTAACTAGGTACAATAGCTATTAAATAGTTAATAACTATTTAATAGCTACCTAGTTCAAATAATTACAAAATTACCTGTAAAATAAATCCTAACCTAAGTTACAAATTCACCTAACATTACACTATCAATAAATTAATTAAATAAATTACCTACAATGATCTAAACTAAAATACAATTAAATAAACTAAACTATAAACACTAAATTACAAGAAATAAAAAAATATTACAAGAATTGTAATCTAATTACACCTAATCTAAGCCCCCTAATAAAATAAAAAAGCCCCCCAAAATAATAAAATGCCCTACCCTATTTTAAATTACAAAAGTAATCAGCTCTTTTAACAGCCCTTAAAAGGGCTTTTTGCGGGGCATTGCCCCAAAGTAATCCGCTCTTTTACCTGTAAAATAAAATACAAGACCCCCCCAACATTACAACCCACCACCCACACACCCCTACTCTAAAACCCACCCGATCCCCCCTTAAAAAAAAAACCTAACACTACCCCATTGAAGATCACCCTACCGTGTTCACCCAGCCGGGTAACGATAGGCCAGAAGAGGACATCCGGAGCGGCAGAAGTCTTCATCCGATCAGGGCAGAAGAGGTCCTCCATCCAGCAGAAGTCTTCATCCATGCGGCATCTTCTATCTTCATCCATCTGGCGCGGAGCGGGTGCATCTTCAAGACATCCGACGCGGAGCATCCTCTTCTTCCCGACGACTAACGACGAATGAAGATTCCTTTAAATGACGTCATCCAAGATGGCGTCCCTTGAATTCCGATTGGCTGATAGGATTCTATCAGCCAATCGGAATTAAGGTAGGAAAAATCCGATTGGCTGATGTAATCAGCCAATCGGATTGAAGTTCAATCCAATTGGTTGATTGGATTAGCCAATAGAATGCAATGTCAATTCTATTGGCTGATCCAATCAGCCAATCGGATGCCGCTTGGATGAAGACTTCTGCTGGATGGAGGACCTCTTCTGCCCCGATCGGATGAAGACTTCTGCCGCTCTGGATGTCCTCTTCTGGCCCATCGGTGCCCGGCTGGGTGAACACGGCTCAAGGTAGGGTGATCTTCAATGGGGTAGTGTTAGGTTTTTTTAAGCGGGGATCGGGTGGGTTTTAGAGTAGGGGTGTTGTGGGTGGTGGGTTGTAATGTTGGGGGGGGTCTTGTATTTTATTTTACAGGTAAAAGAGCTGATTACTTTGGGGCAATGGCCCGCAAAAAGCCCTTTTAAGGGCTGGTAAAAGAGCTGATTACTTTTGTAATTTAGTATAGGGTAGGGAATTTTATTATTTTGGGGGGATTTTTTATTTTATTAGGAGGCTTAGATTAGGTGTAATTAGATTAAAATTCTTGTAATATTTTTTTATTTTTTGTAATTTAGTGTTTGTTTTTTGTAATATAGTTTAGTTTATTTAATTGTATTTTAGTTTAGATCATTGCAGTTCATTTAATTAATTAATTTATTGATAGTGTAGTATTAGGTGTATTTGTAACTTAGGTTAGGATTTATTTTACAGGTAATTTTGTAATTATTTGAACTGGGTAGCTATTAAATAGTTATTAACTATTTAATAGCTATTGTACCTAGTTAAAATAAATACAAAGTTGCCTGTAAAATAAATATAAATCCTAAAATAGCTACAATTTAACTATTAGTTATATTGTAGCTATATTATGGTTTATTTTATAGGTAAGTATTTCTTTTTAAATAGGAATAATTTATTTAATTATAGTAAATTTATTTAGATTTATTTAAATTATATTAGTTAGGGGGGTGTTAGGGTTAGACTTAGGTTTAGGGGTTAATAACTTTATTATAGTAGCGGCGACGTTGGGGGCGGCAGATTAGGGTTTAATAATTGTAGGTAGGTGGCGGCGATGTTAGGGAGGGCAGATTAGGGCTTAATAAAATTTATTATAGTGTTTGCGAGGCGGGAGTGTGGCGGTTTAGGGGTTAATACATTTATTATAGTGGCGGCGATGTCCGGTCGGCAGATTAGGGGGTTAATAAGGGTAGGTGGCAGCGACATTGGGGGGGGCAGATTAGGGGTTAATAAATATAATATAGGTGTCTGCGATGTTAGGGACAGCAGATTAGAGGTTTATAGCTATAATGTAGGTGGCGGCGGTGTCCGGTCGGCAGATGAGGGGTTAAATAATTTTATTATAGTGTTTGCGATGTGGGGGGGCCTCAGTTTAGGGGTTAATAGGTAGTTTATGGGTGTTAGTGTGCTTTGTAGCACTGTAGTTAAGAGCTTTATGTTCCGGCGTTAGCCCATAAAACTCTTAACTACTGACTTTTTTTATGCGGTAGGAGTCTTGGAGGTAGAGGCTGTACCGCTCACTTCTTCCAAGACTCGTAATACCAGCATTAGGCAAATCCCATTAAAAATATAGGATACGCAATTGACGTAAGGGGATTTTCGGTAGCCAAAAGTCACAGAAGAAAAGTGAGCTGTACCTGCCATACTCATAATACCAGCGGGCTAACGCAGAACTCATAATCTAGGCGTTCGTCTTTTGATTCGTATTAAGCCTGTTATTAAACCAATGTCTCCACCTTGGAACCTGAATCTGGTGTTGAAAGTTTTGCAGGCGCCTCCATTTGAGCCTATGCATAAGGTAGACATTAAGATTCTTTCCTGGAAAGTCTTGTTTCTTCTGGCTATTTTCTCTGCTAAAAGAGTTTCTGAACTTTCTGGTCTTCCTTGTGTTTCTCCTTATCTGATTTTTCATCAGGATTAGGCAGTTTTAAGAACTAAATTTGATTTTCTTTCTAAGGTTGTACCCTCTGATAATTTAAGCAGGAAATTTTTTTATCCCTTCTTTGCGTTCTAATCCTAAGAATACTTCAGAGAGGCTTCTTTACAATTTTGATGTGGTTAGGGCCTTTAAGTATTATGTTGATGTTATTAAAGGGATACCAAACCCAAATTGTTTTTCATGATTCAGACAGAGGGGCCGATTTATCAAGTGTCTGTCAAATGTCCGTCAGACATCGCTGAATGCCGACAGCATACGCTGTCCGCATCTAACATTGCACAAGCAGTTCTGGTGCAATGCCGCCTCCTGCTGATTGGCCACTAGCAAGTGACCGGGTGTGTCGGTTTCCACTTCCTCTATTGATCAGCGGCATAGGAGACGAAACGGTTTCTGTAGTCCGGGTCATAGGAGGTGGTGAGTGTCCTGGCCATTAGAGGATATAAAGGTGCCTGTTTATTCAGCTAGTCTAGGCCATAATAAAAGCGCAAGCTATGGAGGACTCTGATGCGTTAGAGGGTACGCCCTCTTTAGCAAAGTCTCATTCCTGTGTTTATTGTGAGGAGGTTCTTGTAGATCAGCTTGCTCAACTATGTTCTGCATGCCTTGATAAAGTTGCGACATCTAAAACTAAAGGGATGTCTAGTACTACTGAGCCCATCCACCTCTGAGGGTTCTCCATCCCTTGAGGTGTGTTCCCTGCGTTCATCTCCGAGTGCACATGCAGCGCCCCAGGGTCCAACCATTACTCCTTCGGGAGAGATTAGTTTTCTGTCAGATTTTGCGGATCAACTGCAAACGGCGGTATCAAAAGTGATCCATGCCTTACCACGTTCTGCTAAGCGCAAGCGTAGTGCGTATCGTGGTGGGGCGGCCCGGCCCAAGGGTTGTCTACGCCTATGGAAATATCAGTGTCGTTATACGATGACGAGGCCCACTCCGACTCTCCGGAGGAGGCTCCTTGTCAGGGTTTTTTCCCGGATCTGTTTGCCATGTGCTGCTGGCAGCCATTTTACTCACCTCTCTTGCTGACCCTGGTGCATACTGTGTGATGCTGCTCATTTCCTGCTCTTCCTCTTATGGCCAGACTGGTGTCATCATCCGTGTGAGACAGGATGCAGTCTCAGAATTGTGATGTCATCACTTATTATTTAAAGGGCCTCTGTTCAGTATGCTTTGCCTTTGCTTTGTCTCAGACCTGTTTGTGAGAGCTCCTGTGTATTACCTGGCTGTCTGGCATCCCTCCTGGTTCCTGATCCCTGGCTTGTTCCTGACTCTGCTGTTCTCCTTGTTCCTGAATCCGGCTCTTCTGACTATTCGCTTTGGCTCCTGACTTGGCTTGTCTGACTACCAGTTCTGGTTTTGATTCCTGGCTTATTTGTCTTGTGGACTTTTTATTATTTTTTGCTATTATTAAAGGTGTGATTATTTTTGCACTTCTTGTCTCAGTCTGATTCCTGGCACCCTGACATTACGCAAGGGCCATGAATCCTGAAGGGGATAATAATCCACCTTTACCTGCCATAATTTCCAAGATGGCTGAACAGGATCACCACTTGGATCAATTTGCACTAGCCCTGCAAACCCTGCTGACTCGCACTGCACATTTGAACCAAAGTGTCCCGCAAGTTATGGCTGCTCCTGTTTCCGCTGCTGCACCTAGTCTTATCAGGAGCATGTCCGGTTCTGCACCTCTACCTCAGCGATATGGAGGTGATCCTAATCAGTGCAGAGGGTTTTTGAACCAGGTGGGCATTTACTTTGAAATGTTACCTCAGGCGTTTCCCTCTGACAGAGCTAAGGTGGGATTTCTCATCTCGTTACTCTCTGACACAGCTCTTGTCTGGGCTAATCCCTTGTGGAAGACTAATAAACCTGTGATTTCAAATTATCCTGAATTTGTGGCCTCCTTTCGAAGGGTATTTGATGTTCTGGCTCGCTCCACCTCTGCTGCTAAACGACTCATGTCCATTCAGTAAGGTACAAGATCTGTTGCTCAGTATGCCATTGAGTTCCGTACGCTTGCCGCAGAGGTAGGTTAGAACAATGAAGCCCTTGTTGTCGCCTTCTTTCATGGGCTCTCTGATGCGATTAAAGACGAAGTTGATGCCAGAGATTTACCAGAAGATCCAGAGGCATTGGTGTCTTTTTTGATCCTAATTGACGTCAGACTAAGTGAGAGGTCCTCTTTCAAGGAACGCTTGCGGAAGCCTCCTGTTCCGTTGTCTCCTACGTGTTCATTCCCACCCATGCCTCCCTCTCCTCCCTCTCCTCCCATGCCTCCTGGTCCCGAGTCACCAGGTACTGCTGAGCCGATGCAGTTGAGGGCCTCTTGTTGACTCCGGTGCTGTGGGCTATTTCATTGACAGTGCTTTTGTATCAAAGCACTCCATTCCTGTTTTGCCTCGGTCCGTTCCGCTTGCTATTGAGGCCATTGATGGCAGGCCCCTTCAGCCCGCACTCATTACTCACGAAACTGCTCCGTTATCCATGGCTGTTGGGGCTCTCCATTTTGAAACCCTCCTGTTCCAGGTGATAAACTCTCCGCATTTTCTGGTTATTCTGGGTTATCCCTGGCTCCAAAAGCACAATCCCAGTCTCAACTGGTGCAGGTCCTAAATTTTGTCGGGTTTCCGCAATGTATTTCCACTTGTCTTCGGAAACCAGTTAGTCTTGTGCACATCTTCAGTATCTCAATTGCCCGAGGAGTACCGAGAGTTCCTAGACATTTTTGACAAGGTGCGTGCCTGTACGTTGCCTCCTCACCGGTTTTACGATTGTGCCATAGACCTGCAACCCGGAGCCATTCCTCCTCAGGGCCGGGTTTACCCTCTGTCTGTTGCGGAGAATTGTGCTATGGAGGAGTATGTTGTCGATGCTCTGTCGCGGGGGATTATCCACAAATCCTGCTCTCCTGCAGGGGCTGGCTTCTTCTTTGTGGAGAAAAAGGGTGGCAAGTTAAGACCATGAATTGATTATAGGGGTCTTAATCGTATTACAATTAAGAATGCTTACCCTATTCCGCTCATTACGGAACTCTTTTACCGCCTCAAGGGAGCTACGGTCTTTACTAAACTTGATTTGAGAGGAGCATACAATCTCATTAGGATTAAAGAGGGCCATGAATGGAAAACAGCATTTAACACCAGGAGCGGGCATTATGAGTATCTTGTAATACCCTTTGGCCTATGTAATGCTCCTGCTGTTTTCCAGGAATTTATTAATGATGTCCTACGAGATATGTTGCAACAGTGTGTTGTGTACTTGGACGACATCCTCATACACTCACCCACACCTGAGGCTCATCGTTCTGATGTTACACAGGTTCTTCAGAGACTATGTGAGAACAGCCTGTTTTGTAAACTCGAGAAATGTGAGTTCCATCAGACTCAAGTAACCTTCCTAGGTTATGTTATCTCCGTTGAAGGGTTCTCCATGGATCCTGACAAGTTATCTGCAGTTCTGCAGTGGCCTCGCCCAGTTGGTCTTCGGTCTATTCAACGTTTTTTGGGGTTTGCCAATTACTATAGAAAGTTTATTAAAAACTTTTCTTCCTTGGTCAAACTTATCACAGACATGACCCATAAAGAGAATGATCCACTCCGTTGGTCACCTACTGCCATTAAGGCCTTTGATAGTCTTAAGACTGCCTTTACTGGCGCTACAGTTCTGGCTCATCCTAACCCTGTCCTGCCTTTCGTTCTTGAGGTTGATGCATCTGAGACTGGAGTAGGTGCCCTCTTGTCTCAACGTCCTACGCCTGACGGTTCCTTGCATCCGTGTGGTTTCTTCTCTAAGAAATTGTCTCCAGCGGAGTTCAATTATGAAATTGTCGACAGGGAATTACTGGCCATAATGTTGGCACTCAAGGAATGGAGGCATCTTCTCGAGGGTACTAGCGTGCCAGTGCTCATTCTTAATGACCACAAGAATTTAACTTATCTATATGAAGCAAAACGTTTGTCGCCCCGACAGGCCAGATGGGCGCTATTTTTGTTTCGGTTTAATTATGTGGTCTCCTACCTGCCTGGTAGTAAGAATGTTAGGGCTGATGCCCTTTTCTCGACAATTTTCGCCTCTGTCCAAGGAGGAGTCTGTACCTACTCCAGTTATACCTTCTGACCATATTTTGGCTACCATACGTACTAATTTGACTTCTCCCTTGGGGGAGGAGATCCTGACTGCACAAACCAATGCACCTCCTGAGAAACCTAGTGGTAAGTGTTTTGTTCCTGAGAGTCTTCGAACTAAACTTTTGCACTCTTACCACTATCCTAAAGCCGCAGTCACCCAGGCAAGAACCAAATGATTTGGTCTGTCACTCGACAATTCTGGTGGCCAGCTCTTCATTCTGATGTTGCTGCGTATGTGGCCTCCTGCTCAGTTTGTGCACAGAATAATACTCCTCGACGTCTTACTGTGGGTCTTCTTCAACTTATTGCTAATGGTGAGCGTCCTTGGACACATCTTTCCATGGACTTCATTGTCGAGCTCCCTGTTTCCAATGGCAATACTGTTATCCTTATGGTGGTTGACCATTTTTCTAAAATGTCACATTGCATTCCCTTGAAGAAGTTGCCTACCGCTCAGGAGCTTGCTTCAATTTTTGCCCGGGAGGTCTTCCGTTTACATGTGTTACCCAAGGAGATAGTGTCGGAACGGGGTAGCCAGTTTGTCTCCAGATTTTGGCGTTCCTTTTGTGTTCAAATGGGCATCCAGCTTTCCTTCTCCTCGGCATATCACCCTCAATCCAATGGGGCTGCGGAACGGTCTAATCAAGCTCTGGAACAGTTCCTCCGTTGCTATGTCTCAGATCACCACAATAATTGGTCTGAACTGTTACCTTGGGCAGAGTTTGCTCGTAATATTGCTATTTATGCTTCCACCAAGTTATCCCAGTTCATGGCGAATTATGGGTTTCAACCATCCTTGTTGCCCGATTCATTCATGTCTCAGGGTATTCCGGTTTTGGAGGAGCATCTCCGGCAACTCCGTTCCACGTGGGTGCAGATTCAGGATTACCTTCATCGTTCTATGCAGCGCCTAAAGTTCCAGGCTGATCGTAGGCGTCTGTCTGCGCCATCCTAACAGGTTGGTGAGAGAGTTTGGCTGTCCTCCCGCAACTTGAACCTTCGTGTGCCTTCCAATAAACTGGCTCCCCGTTATGTTGGTCCTTTTCGAATACTCTGACAGGTCAATCCTGTGTCCTACGCTCTTGACCTTCCTCCTGCAATGCGCATCTCCAATGTTTTTCATGTCTCCCTCTTGAAACCATTGGTTTGTAATCGGTTTACCACTGTGTTGCCTCGCCCCTGCCCTATCTTTGTTGACAACCATGAGGAATATGAGGTCAGCAGCATTATTGACTCTCGTATGTCCAGGGGCCGCGTACAGTATTTGGTTCACTGGAGGGGCTACGGTCCGGAGGAGTGTTCATGGGTTCCCTCCTCTGATGTTCATGCTCCCGCCCTCCTCCGTGCCTTCCATGCCCATTTCCCCAATAAACCTTTTGTCCTCCCGCGGGGGAGGGGTCGTTGAGGGGAGGGTACTGTCAGGGTTTTTCCCCTGATCTGTTTGCCATGTGCTGCTGGCAGCCATTTTACTCACCTCTCTTGCTGACCCTGGTGCATACTGTGTGATGCTGCTCATTTCCTGCACTTCCTTTTATGGCCAGACTGGTGTCATCATCCGTGTGAGACAGGATGCAGTCTCAGAATTGTGATGTCATCACTTATTATTTAAAGGGCCTCTGTTCAGTATGCTTTGCCCTTGCGTTGGCTCAGACCTGTTTGTTAGAGCTCCTGTGTATTACCTGGCTGTCTGACGTCCCTCCTGGTTACTGATCCCTGGCTTGTTCCTGACTCTGTTGTTCTCCTTGTTCCTGATTCCGGCTCGTCTGACTATTCGCTTTGGCTCCTGACTCGGCTCGTCTGACTACCAGTTCTGGTTTTGATTCCTGGCTTATTTGTCTTGTGGACTTTTTATTATTTTTTGCTATTAATAAAGGTGTGATTATTATTGCACTTTCTGTCTCAGTCTGATTCCTGGCACCCTGACACTCCTTCTGGGTCGGAGTCTGTGTCATCTAATCCTCCAGCAGCGGAGGAGCCTGACTTTAGGTTTAGGATGGAGAATTTGCACTTTTTGCTGAAGCAAGTGCTTGCTACTCTGGAGGTTCCAGAACCGAAGCTTCCAGAGCAACCTTCAATTCCTAAGCTTGATGAGGTATACGAGGACAGGGTGATGCCTAAGACCTTCCCGGTTCCTGTTAAGATGGCTAATATTATTAAGAATGAATGGGAGCGATTTGGTTCTTCCTTTTTCCCTTCTTCCTTTAAGAAACTGTTCCCCTTTTCGGACTCTCAGCTCGAGCTGTGGGGGACTGTCCCTAAGGTGGATGGTGCTATTTCTACACTTGTGAAGCGGACGACTATTCCTCATGAGTATAGTTCGTCATTTAAAGAGCCCATGGATAAGAAGTTTCCAAAACCTCAAAATGCCTATAAATACACCTCCCACCACACCCACAACTCAGTTTTACAAACCTTGCCTCCTATGGAGGTGGTGAAGTAAGTTTGTGCTTGATTTTTTTTTTTATTCTATGTTAAGCGCTTCTAAGCATTCTGAAGCCTAATTCCTCTGAGTACAGTGTTTGTCAGAGAGATGTGAAGAGAGTATTGCCTATTGATTCTGTATGGTTTTTCTCACGGAAAATCTTTTCAAGGGTTTTCTGTTATCGGTCGTAGGGATTCATCTCCTACCTCCATTTTCAGATCGACGATATACTCTTATACCATTACCTCTGCTTTTAGTTTTCAGTACTGTTTTGGATATCTGCTATATGTGGATGGGTGTCTTTCGGTAAGTATGTATCATTATTTAAGAAACTCTCAGCTATGGTTGGCTCTTTATGTATTTATATAAAGTTCTAAATATATGTATTTACTTATATTTGCCATGAGTCAGGTCTATGTGTATTTCCCTTTGCAGTCTGGCAGTCTCAATATGGGAATCATGTTTTAGGAAGTTTTTGTCTTACTTGGTGTATAGTCTCTTTTCCAATTTGACTTGTTTTTTCTTTTAAAACTTGCGGGCAAATTAGGCTTGCGAGGGCACAAAATGCTGTTATTTGTGTAATTTTTGGAGCGAGAATTTTTTGCCGCTAATGTGCGTCTATGATGACGCAAGTTCGTCATTTCCTGCGTCCTAGTTGACGCCAGGTTGTTTGACGCGAACTTGCATAATTTACGGATGTTTGTTGGTGCCCCAAAAAAATTATACTTCCTTTTGTGTCGTGTGTCATACTTGGCGCCAAAACATTTAGTTTCTTTTTAATGACACGATGAGTCCACGGATTATCTTAATTACTATTGGGATATTCACCTCCTGGTCAGCAGGAAGCGGCAAAGAGCACCACAGCAAAAGCTGATAAATATCACCTCCCTTCACTCCCACCCCAGTCATTCTCTTTGTCTACTTTAGAGCTAGGAAGTGGTAAAGTTAGGTTAGATTCTTCAATCAAGAGTTTTTTATTTTTAAAGTAGTGCAAAATTGTGCTGCTTTGTCCTGGGGTGTAGCCGTAGTCCACATCAGTCTCTTCAGTAGGGCAGTGGTGGCTTTAGAGCAATGGGAACTTGTGGGACATATTTCTCACTGCGTCTCCCATATTGATGCTGCCCTAACTATGAAAAACTGAGGGGAACCTGACAAAGTCTTTTCCTTTTGTCACAGGTCCATAGGAGGGAGAGGACCTCTTAAACCTGAGAGCTGCCTTACTGTCAGGCAGAAGAGTAGGTAAGTGCTAACTGTTTACTAGGACATAGGGCTCAGGAAAGGATGCACTTATTTTAACTTTGGAAAATAAGGTCACTCATGAGACATGGGTTTCTTTATTATGGCAGTAAAAGTGCAGGCACTGGGGCTGTATGCATTGAAATATGGTGGTTTTCATTTCCCGGCTCTTCTTAATAGAGACAAGACCGGGAGATGACTGGATTAGGCACGCCCACAATGGGCGGTACTAAGAAGAGCATTGCGCGCCTTTTTTCACTCTTTCTCTCAGTCGTAAGAGAAAGTTTATTTGATTTGCTGCGTATCTAGGAAGAAACGCTTGAGTCTATTCAGCTACGCATCTCAGCTGAATTGGAAACATGCCAAACAGTCTCCGTATCGCTCCGGTGCTGTTGGGGGAAACGGCTCCTGTTCAGTCAGTGAGGGTCGAGTTCTTAAGACAGGTAGGCACCTCAGCAAAGTTCTGCTGTTTAGAGGTGATCTGCAGGGCCATTTTCTATTTCTACATTGATTACACTAATAAAGGATAAAAAGTTGCGTTTTAACATTTAAAGAGACAGTAACGTTTTTTTGCCAAGTCATAAATTTTGCTTAATAATTGTTTATTTCTACAATTAACTGTGAATAAGATGGACCAAGAGTCCTTGCAAGCTGGCACTTGCTCCTTATGCTTTGATGCCAATGTGGAACCACCAATCCCCTTCAGTTCCTCTTGTATTGAGAAGACTTTAAGTTATAGGGATAGACTCTTTGCTGAACCATCATTTGCAAAGGAGGATGTTGTTAAGGAGTCTAATATCAATGCTCAATTTATACCGCAGCTTTCTACTCAAACGTCACAGATTTTACCACCCACACATGCAGTGCCCTGAGCTTCCTCTGTAACTCCTACTAGGGTTACTTTTGAAAGACATCGCTTCTCTCATGTCTTCTGCAGTATCTGATGTGTTGTCTGCTTTTCCAATGTTGCAGGGAAAGCGTAAGAGGAAATCCAGACATTCAGTAGGGGAGTTTTCTGACGCAGTTGTTGCTATTTCAGATGTCCCCTCACAGAAGCCTGAGAAGGAGGATACCGTAGTAGCATCTGAAGGTGAAATTTCAGATTCTAACAGTGTAATTCCTCTTGCTAATACTGAAGTTGTATCCTTCAGGTTTAAGCTAGAACACCTCCGTCTGTTACTTAAGGAGGTTTTAGCTACTCTGGATGAAAACTACTCCACAGTCGTTTTTAATCCCAAGAAGTCCAGTAAGCTGAACAAATATTTTGAGCTACCTTCCTCCATAGAGGTTTTTCCGGTACCAGACCGAGCTTCTGAGATCATTGCTAAGGAATTGGGGAGACCGGGTATACCTGTTTCTCCAACATAGGTGTGTCCGGTCCACGGCGTCATCCTTACTTGTGGGATATTCTCTTCCCCAACAGGAAATGGCAAAGAGCCCAGCAAAGCTGGTCACATGATCCCTCCTAGGCTCCGCCTACCCCAGTCATTCTCTTTGCCGTTGTACAGGCAACATCTCCACGGAGATGGCTTAGAGTTTTTTAGTGTTTAACCAGGAGATAGTCGTACCTTCTTTGTGTCCGAAACCAGTTTCGAAGAAGGAACGTTTGTTACACAATTTGGATGTTGTTCGCGCTCTAAAATTCTATTTAGATGCTACAAAGGATTTTAGACAAACATCTTCCTTGTTTGTTGTTTATTCTGGTAAAAGGAGAGGTCAAAAAGCAACTTCTACCTCTCTCTCTTTTTGGATTAAAAGCATCATCAGATTGGCTTATGTGACTGCCGGACGGCAGCCTCCTGAAAGAATCACAGCTCATTCTACTAGGGCTGTGGCTTCCACATGGGCCTTCAAGAACGAGGCTTCTGTTGATCAGATATGTAGGGCAGCGACTTGGTCTTCACTGCACACTTTTACCAAATTTTACAAGTTTGATACTTTTGCTTCTTCTGAGGCTATTTTTGGGAGAAAGGTTTTGCAAGCCGTGGTGCCTTCCATTTAGGTGACCTGATTTGCTCCCTCCCTTCATCCGTGTCCTAAAGCTTTGGTATTGGTTCCCACAAGTAAGGATGACGCCGTGGACCGGACACACCTATGTTGGAGAAAACAGAATTTATGTTTACCTGATAAATTACTTTCTCCAACGGTGTGTCCGGTCCACGGCCCGCCCTGGTTTTTTAATCAGGTCTGATAATTTATTTTCTTTAACTACAGTCACCACGGTATCATATGGTTTCTCCTATGCAAATATTCCTCCTTAACGTCGGTCGAATGACTGGGGTAGGCGGAGCCTAGGAGGGATCATGTGACCAGCTTTGCTGGGCTCTTTGCCATTTCCTGTTGGAGAAGAGAATATCCCACAAGTAAGGATGACGCCGTGGACCGGACACACCGTTGGAGAAAGTAATTTATCAGGTAAACATAAATTCTGTTTTTTCTCCATCTCCTATATTTAAAAAGATGTTTCCCATAGCCGACTCGGTTAAGGAGGCTTGGCAAACAGTCCCCAAGGTAGAAGGAGCTGTTTCCACCTTAGCTAAGAGAACTACTATACCCATAGAGGATAGTTGTGCTTTTAAAGATCCTATGGATAAAAAATTAGAGGGGTTACTCAAAAAGATGTATGTACACCAGGGCTTACAATGGCAGCCAGCTGTGTGCATTGCTACCATCACAAGTGTGGCGGCATATTGGTTTGATGCGTTGTCTGATGCTATCAGGACAGAAACTCCCCTGGATGAAATCCAGGATAGGATAAAAGCTCTTAAATTGACTTATTCCTTTATTACGGATGCTTCCCTTCAAGTTATCAAACTGGGAGCAAAGATTTCGTGTTTTTATGTTCTAGCTCACAGAGACCTATGGTTAAAACCTTGGTCTGCGGATGTACCCTCTAAGTCTAAGCTGTTAGCAATTCCTTACAAGGGGAAGACCTTGTTTGGACCTGGCTTGACTGAAATAATCTCCGATATTACGGGCGGTAAGGGTCATCTTCTCCCTCAGGATAAGAGAAACAAACAAAAGGGATTTTCCTTTCGAAATTTTAAGGGGAATTCTTCCTCTTCCGCCTCCAAGCAGGAACAGTCTAAACCTTCATGGAGACCAAATCAGTCTTGGAATAAGGGAAAACAATCCAAGAAGCCTGCTATTGAATCAAAGACAGCATGAAGGGACTGCCCCCGATCTGGGACCGGATCTTGTAGGGGGCAGACTTTCCATCTTCGCTCAGGCTTGGGTTTGAGATGTTCAGGATCCCTGGGCAGTAGAAATGGTGTCCCAGGGATACAAACTAGAGTTCAAAAGTTTTCCTCCCAGAGGCAGGTTTCTGCTTTCAAGATTATCTGTAGATTATCTGTAGATTACACTGTGTAAGAGACCTGTTTGTGGTTCCCAAAAAAGAGGGAACCTTCAGACCAATTTTAGATCTCAAGAGTCTAAACAAATTCCTCAGAGTACCGTTCTTCAAGATGGAAACTATCGTTCCATTCTTCCTTTGATCCAAGAGGGTCAATTTATGACAACAGTGGATTTAAAGGAGGCATACTTGCATGTTCCCATTCACAGGGATCATCACAAGTTTCTAAGGTTTGCCTTTCTAGACAAACACTTCCAATTCATGGCTCTTCCTTTCTTGCCACAGCTCCCAGAATTTTCTCAAAAGGTTCTGGGTTCGCTGTTGGCGGTGCTTCGGCATTGCAGTGGCGCCCTATCTGGTCGTCATCCTAGTCCAGGAGCCATCCTTACAACAAGCAAGATCTCACACGGAAATGTTGTTATCCTTCCTGCGATCTCATGAATGTAAGATAAATTTGAAAAAGAGTTCCTTAGTCCCACAGACAAGGGTAACCTTGGGAACCATAATAGACTCCCTATCAATGAAGATTTTTCTGACAGAAGTCAGGAAATCAAAGATTTTCTATATTTGTCTAGCCCTTCAGTCCACTCCTCGGCCATCAGTGGCTCAGTGCATGGAGGTAGTCGGGCTGATGGTGAAGGTAATGGATATCATCTGGTTTGCTCGGTTTAATCTCAGACCTCTGCAGTTAAACATGCTCAGGCAATGGAACGGAGATTATACAGATTTGTCTCCTCAAATATTACTGGAGCAGGAGACAAGAGATTCTCTTCAATGGTGGTTGTCTCTATATCATCTCTCCCAGGGAACCTGTTTTCGCAGACCATCTTGGGTGATTGTGACAACAGACGCCTGTCTTCTAGGATGGGGAGCAGTCTGAGGCTCTCTAAAGGCTCAGGGAGTTTGGACTCAGTCAGAGTCTACTCTTCCTATAAACAGTTTGGAACTGAGAGCGATATTCAATGCTCTTCTGGCCTGGCCCCAATTAGCTTCGGTCCAGTTTATCAGGTTCCAGTTGAACAACATAACTTCTGTGGCTTACATCAATCATCAGGGAGGAACCAGGAGTTTCTTAGTGATGACAGAGGTAGCCAAAATAATTCAGTGGGCGGAAGCCCACTCTTGCTATCTGTCGGTGATCCACATCCCAGGGGTGGACAACTGGGAGGTGGATTTCCTGAGCAGACAGACTTTTCATCTGGGGGAGTGGGAACTTCATCCGGAAGTGTTTTCCAACCTGATTCTCAAATGGGGTCAGCCGGAATTAGATCTCATGGCATCTCGGCAGAATGCCAAGCTCCAGAGGTACGGGTCGAGATTCAGAGACCCTCAGGCGGTACTAATAGACGCCTTGGCGGTACCTTGGAACTTCAGTCTAGCATACCTATTTCCTCTGTTTGCTCTTCTTCCTCGGGTAATTGCTCGAGTCAAGCAGGAGAGGTGATCCTCATTGCACCGGTGTGGCCTCGCAGAATTTGGTATGCAGACATGTCGTCTCTTCTACCTTGGAGACTTCCGTTGAGGAATGATCTTCTAATCCAAGCACCCTTCCTTCATCCAAATCTAGTTTCTCTGAAGCTGACTGCTTGCAGATTGAACGCTTAATTTTATCCAAGCGAGGCTTTTCAGACTTGGTCATAGAGACCATGATTCCGGCTTGTAAACCTGTAACGAGAAGGATTTACCATAAGATATGGCTTAAATATCTTTATTGGTGTGAATCCAAGGGCTACTCCTTGAGTAGATGTCAGGGTGCCAGGAATCAGACTGAGACGAGAAGTGCAAAAATAATCACACCTTTATTCATAGCAAAAAATAATAAAAAGTCCACAAGTCAAATAACAATCCAGGAGTCAAAACCAGAGCTGGTAGTCAGACGAGCCTAGTCAGGAGCCAAAGCGAATAGTAAGACGAGCCGGAATCAGGAACAAGCCAGGGATCAGGAACCAGGAAGGACGTCAGGCAGCCAGGTAATACACAGGAACTCTCACAAACAGGTCTGAGACAACGCAAAGGCAAAGCTTACTGAACAGAGGCCCTTTAAATAATAAGTGATGATATCACAATTCTGAGACTGCATCCTGTCTCAGATGGATGATGGCACACCAGTCTGGCCATAAAAGGAAGAGCAGGAAATGAGCAGCATCCCCCACAATGCACCATAGTCAGGAAGAGAGGTGAGTAAAATGGCTGCCAGCAGCACATGGCAAACAGGGAAAAAACCCTGACAACACCCTCCACTCAACGACCCCTCCCCCGCTGGAGGACAAAAGGCTTATTGGGAAAACAGGCATGGAAGGCACGGAGGAGGGCGGGAGCATGAACATCAGAGGAGGGAACCCAAGAACGCTCCATCGGACCGTAGCCCCTCCAGTGAACCAAATACTGTACACGGCCCCTGGACATACGAGAGTCAATAATGCTGCTGACCTCATACTCCTCATGGTTGTCAACAAAGATAGGATGGGGACGAGGCAACACAGTGGTAAACCGATTACAAACGAATGGTTTCAAGAGGAAGACATGAAAAACATTGGAGATGCGCATAGCAGGAGGAAGGTCAAGAGCGTAGGCCACAGGATTAACCTGTCGGAGTATTCGAAAAGGACCAACATAACGGGGGGCCAATTTATTGGAAGGCACACAAAGGTTCAAGTTGCGGGAGGACAGCCAAACTCTCTCACCAACCTGGTAGGAAGGTGCGGGCAGATGCCTACGATCAGCCTGGAACTTTTGGCGCTGCATAGAACGATGAAGGCAATCCTGAATCTGCACCCACGTGGAACGGAGTTGCCGGAGATGCTCCTCCAAAGCCGGAATACCCTGAGACATGAATGAATCGGGCAACAAGGATGGTTGAAACCCATAATTCGCCATGAACGGGGATAACTTGGAGGAAGCATTAATAGCACTATTACGAGCAAACTCTGCCCAAGGTAACAGTTCAAACCAATTATTGTGGTGATCTGAGACATAGCAACGGAGGAACTGTTCCAGAGCTTGATTAGACCGTTCCGCAGCCCCATTGGATTGAGGGTGATATGCCGAGGAGAAGGAAAGCTGGATCCCCATTTGAGCACAAAAGGAACGCCAAAATCTGGAGACAAACTGGCTACCCTGGTCCGACAAAATCTCCTTGGGTAACCCATGTAAACAGAAGACCTCCCGGGCAAAAATCGAAGCAAGCTCCTGAGCGGTAGGCAGCTTCATCAAGGGAATGCAATGTGACATTTTAGAAAAACGGTCAACCACCATAAGGATAACAGTATTGCCATTGGAAACAGGGAGCTCGACAATGAAGTCCATGGAAAGATGTGTCCAAGGACGCTCACCATTAGCAATAGGTTGAAGAAGACCCACAGGAAAACGTTGAGGAGTCTTATTCTGTGCACAAACTGAGCAGGAGGCAACATACGCAGCAATATCAGAACGAAGACCTGGCCACCAATATTGTCGAGTGACAGACCAAATAATTGGACAGATGCGAAAATTGTCGAGAGAGGGCATCAGCCCTAACATTCTTACTACCAGGCAGGTAGGAGACCACATAATTAAACAGAGACAAAAATAGTGCCCATCTGGCATGTCGGGGCGACAAACGTTTTGCTTCAGATAGATAAGTTAAATTCTTGTGGTCAGTAAGAATGAGTACTGGCACGCTAGTACCCTCGAGAAGATGCCTCCATTCCTTGAGTGACAAAATTATGGCCAGTAATTCATACTTTCATAATTGCACTCCGCTGGAGACAATTTCTTAAAGAAGAAACCACACGGATGCAAGGAACCGTCAGGCGTAGGACGTTGAGACCAGAGGGCACCTACTCCAGTCTCAGATGCATCGACCTCAAGAACGAAAGGCAGGACAGGGTTAGGATGAGCCAGAACTGGAACGGCAGCAAAGGCAATCTTAAGACTATCAAAGGCCTTAATGGCAGTAGGTGACCAATGGAGTGGATCATTCTCTTTACGGGTCATGTCTGTGATAGGTTTGACCAAGGAAGAAAAGTTTTTAATAAACTTTCTATAGTAATTGGCGAACCCCAAAAAACGTTGAATAGACAGAAGACCAACTGGGCGAGGCCACTGCAGAACTGCAGATAACTTGTCAGGATCCATGGAGAACCCTGCAACGGAGATAACATAACCTAGGAAGGTTACTTGAGTCTGATGGAACTCACATTTCTCGAGTTTACAAAACAGGCCGTTCTCACGTAGTCTCTGAAGAACCTGTGTAACATCAGAACGATGAGCCTCAAGTGTGGGTGAGTGTATGAGGATGTCGTCCAAGTACACCACAACACGCTGTTGCAACATATTTCATAGGACATCATTAATAAATTCCTGAAAAACAGCAGGAGCATTACATAGGCCAAAGGGCATTACAAGATATTCATAATGCCCGCTCCTGGTGTTAACTGCTGTTTTCCATTTGTGACCCTCCTTAATCCTAACGAGATTGTACGCTCCTCGCAAATCAAGTTTAGTAAAGATCGTAGCTCCCTTGAGGCGGTAAAAGAGTTCCGTAATGAGCGGAATAGGGTAAGCATTCTTAATGGTAAGACGATTAAGACCCCTATAATCGATACATGGTCTTAACTCGCCACCCTTTTTCTTCACAAAGAAGAAGCCAGCCCCTGCAGGAGAGCAGGATTTGCTGATGATTCCCCGCGACAGAGCATCGGCAACATACTCCTCCATAGCACAATTCTCTGCAACAGACAGAGGGTACACCCGGCCCCGAGGAGGAATGGCTTCAGGTTGCAGGTCTATGGCACAATCGTAAGACCGGTGAGGAGGCAACGTACCGGCACGCACCTTGTCAAACACTTCTAGGAACTCTCAGTACTCCTCTGGCAATTGAGATACCGAAGAAGTACACAAGACTTTAACTGGTTTCCGAAGACAAGTGGAAATACATTGCGGGGACCACGTCAAAATTTCGGACCTGCGCCAGTCGAGACTGGGATTGTGGTTTTGTAGCTGTGCACTTTCAAAGATCCTGCAAAATTAATTGAGACATTCTATATCCTAGTAGGATAATTCTTGTGGCAGAGTGCATTCACTTGATGTGACATATTATGAGAGAGACTGCTTCCTCTTCATTGGTGATGAAGGGTTTAACTAGTTGTGGGGCTCATTTTTATTGTTTTTTTAAAAAAAGAAAAGAAATGGCTGCAGACTTGAAACATAGGACGGGTGAATTTGCCCTTGTTTACGGTTCCTGCAAGGGACGATATTATAATACACTGCTTATATGCAGCTTGAGGGTTTATCGGTTCTGGAAGTGAGCGCTTAATTAGAAGCACTGCTCACTTTTCAGACCAATCTTGTGTATCCTTCTAAGCTCTTCTGTTCCTAGTAGGAGCGCAGTTATCCTTTCTACTTTCTGTCACAGGCGCCATCTTGACTCTGCCTTCCTTCTTGAGCCTCAGGAACGGAGCAGCGCCATTTTCAGCAGGGTCTGTAAGAGATCAGGGGACTCCGATCACGTGACGCTTCTTGTCTGTACGGAGCGGTGATGCCATGTGTTAGGGCTTTAGTAGTCTGAGGAGTTTGTGTTGAAATCTGCTGAAGGTGGCAGAAGATCACTGTGGATTTGCAAGTTTATGTCCATAGATTTCGATATCTTATAACTGAGTTTTTTTGTTTTTTCCTTGAATTTTTTTTATAAATTATTTTATATAATATGAAAAGATGTTTTCTCTTGTAAGGTGTATCCAGTCCACGGATCATCCATTACTTGTGGGATATTCTCCTTCCCAACAGGAAGTTGCAAGAGGATCACCCACAGCAGAGCTGCTATATAGCTCCTCCCCTAACTGCCATATCCAGTCATTCTCTTGCAACTCTCAACAAGCATGGAGGTAGTAAGAGGAAAGTGGTGAAATGTAGCTGTTATCTTGCTTCAATCAAAAGTTTGTTATTTTTAAATGGTTCCGGAGTTGTACTATTTTGTCCCAGGCAGAAAAATAGAAGAATCTGCCTGTGATTTCTATGATCTTAGCAGGTTGTAACTAAGATCCATTGCTGTTCTCACACATGACTGAAGAGAGAGGTAACTTCAGCGGGGGAATGGCGTGCAGGTTATCCTGCTATTAGATATGTGCAGTTAAGATTTTTTCTAGAAGATGTGAATGCTAGAAAATGCTGCTGATACCAAAATTATGTAAGGTAAGCCTGAATACAGTGATTTAATAGTGACTGGTATCATGCTTACTTTCTGAGGTAATACTCTCTTATATTTACAATATAAAACGTTTGCTGGCATGTTTAAACGTTTTTATATATACTTTGGTGATAAAACTTTATTGGGGCCTAGTTTTTTCCACATGGCTGGCTTAAATTTGCCTAGAAACAGTTTCCTGAGGCTTTCCACTGTGTTACTATGAGTGGGAGGGGCCTAATTTAGCGCTTTTTTTGCGCAGTAACTTTTACAGACTGAGACATCCAGCTTCCTCCAGGAGTCCCCTGAATGCTATAGGACATCTCTAAAGGGCTCTTAGGCTTTCCAAAATCGTTTGTTGGGGAAGGTAGGCCCACAGCAAGGCTGTGGCAGTTTGGTGTGACTGTTAAAAAACGTCTATATCGTTTTTTTGATCCGTTTTTTGAACTAAGGGGTTAATCATCCATTTGCAAGTGGGTGCAATGCTCTGTTAGCTTATTATACACACTGTAAAAATGTCGTTTGATTTACTGCCTTTTTTCACTGTTTTTCAAATTCTGACAAAATTTGTTTCTCTTAAAGGCACAGTACCGTTTTTTATATTTGCTTGTTAACTTGATTTAAAGTGTTTTCCAAGCTTGCTAGTCTCATTGCTAGTCTGTACAAACATGTCTGACATAGAGGAAACTCCTTGTTCATTATGTTTAAAAGCCATGGTGGAACCCCCTCTTAGAATGTGTACCAAATGTACTGATTTCACTTTAAGCAATAAAGATCATATTATGTCTTTAAAAAATTTATCACCAGAGGAATCTGACGAGGGGGAAGTTATGCCGACTAACTCTCCCCTCGTGTCAGATCCTTTGACTCCCGCTCAAGGGACTCACGCTCAAATGGCGCCAAGTACATCTAGGGCGCCCATAGCGTTTACTTTACAAGACATGGCGGCAGTCATGGATAATACACTGTCAGCGGTATTAGCCAGACTACCTGAATTTAGAGGAAAGCGAGATAGCTCTGGAGTTAGACGAAATACAGAGCATACTGACGCTTTAAGAGCTATGTCTGATAATGCCTCACAATATGCAGAAGCTGAAGAAGGAGAGCTTCTTTCTGTGGGTGATGTTTCTGACTCAGGGAAGATGATGCAACCTGATTCTGATATCTCTACATTTAAATTTAAGCTTGAACACCTCCGCGTGTTACTCAGGGAGGTTTTAGCTGCTCTGAATGACTGTGATACAATTGCAGTGCCAGAGAAATTGTGTAGACTGGATAAATACTATGCAGTGCCGGTGTGCACTGATGTTTTTCCAATACCTAAAAGTTTTACAGAAATTATTGCTAAGGAATGGGATAGACCAGGTGTGCCATTCTCTCCCCCTCCAATTTTTAGAAAAATGTTTCCAATAGACGCCACCACACGGGACTTATGGCAGACAGTTCCTAAGGTGGAGGGAGCAGTTTCTACTCTAGCAAAGCGTACTACTATCCCTGTCGAGGACAGTTGTGCTTTTTTAGATCCAATGGATAAAAAGTTAGAGGGTTACCTTAAGAAAATTTTTATTCAACAAGGTTTTATCCTACAGCCCCTTGCATGCATTGCTCCTGTCACTGCTGCTGCGGCGTTCTGGTTTGAGTCTCTGGAAGAGGCTTTACAGGTAGCGACTCCATTGGATGACATACTTGACAAGCTTAGAGCACTTAAGCTAGCCAATTCTTTTGTTTCTGATGCCATTGTTCATTTGACTAAACTAACGGCTAAGAATTCTGGTTTTGCTATCCAGGCGCGCAGAGCGCTATGGCTTAAATCATGGTCAGCTGACGTTACTTCAAAGTCTAAGCTGCTTAACATTCCCTTCAAGGGGCAGACCCTATTCGGGCCTGATTTGAAGGAGATTATTGCTGATATCACTGGAGGAAAAGGTCATGCCCTTCCTCAGGATAGGTCCAAATCAAGGGACAAACAGTCTAATTTTCGTGCCTTTCGAAACTTCAAGGCAAGTGCGGCATCAACTTCCTCTAATGCAAAACAAGAGGGAACTTTTGCTCAGTCCAAGGCGGTCTGGAGACCTAACCAGACCTGGAACAAGGGTAAGCATGCCAAAAAGCCTGCTGCTGCCTCTAAGACAGCATGAAGGAACGGCCCCCTATCCGGTAACGGATCTCGTAGGGGAAGACTTTCGCTCTTCGCCCAGGCGTGGGCAAGAGATGTCCATGATCCCTAGGCGTTGGAAATTATATCCCAGGGATATCTTCTGGACTTCAAGGCTTCCCCCCCCCAAAAGGGAGATTTTACCTTTCACAATTATCTGCAAACCAGATAAAGAGAGAGGCATTCTTACACTGTGTACAAGACCTCCTAGTTATGGGAGTGATCCATCCAGTTCCAAAGGAGGAACAGGGACAGGGATTTTACTCAAATCTGTTTGTGGTTCCCAAAAAAGAGGGAACCTTCAGACCAATTTTGGATCTAAAGATCTTAAACAAATTCCTCAGAGTTCCATCATTCAAGATGGAGACTATTCGTACCATCCTACCTATGATCCAGGAGGGTCAATACATGACTACAGTGGATTTAAAGGATGCTTATCTTCACATTCCGATACACAAAGATCATCATCGGTTTCTCAGGTTTGCCTTCCTAGACAGGCATTACCAGTTTGTAGATCTTCCCTTTGGGTTAGCTACAGCCCCAAGAATTTTTACGGAGGCTCTGGGGTCCCTTCTGGCGGTTCTAAGGCCGCGGGGCATAGCAGTGGCCCCTTATTTAGACGACATCCTGATTCAGGCGTCAAACTTCCAAATTGCCAAGTCTCATACAGACATAGTGTTGGCATTTCTGAGGTCGCATGGGTGGAAGGTGAACGAGGAAAAGTTCTCTATCCCCCCTCACAAGAGTTTCCTTCCTAGGGACTCTGATAGATTCTGTAGAAATGAAAATTTACCTGACGGAGTCCAGGTTATCAAAACTTCTAAATTCCTGCCGTGTTCTTTATTCCATTCCTCGCCCTTCGGTGGCTCAGTGCATGGAAGTAATCGGCTTAATGGTAGCGGCAATGGACATAGTGCCGTTTGCACGCGTACATCTCAGACCGCTGCAACTCTGCATGCTCAGTCAGTGGAATGGGGATTACACAGATTTGTCCCCTCTACTAAATCTGGATCAAGAGACCAGGGATTCTCTTCTCTGGTGGCTATCTCGGGTCCATCTGTCCAAAGGTATGACCTTTCGCAGGCCAGATTGGACAATTGTAACGACAGATGCCAGCCTTCTAGGTTGGGGTGCAGTCTGGAACTCCCTGAAGGCTCAGGGATCGTGGACTCAGGAGAAGTCACTCCTTCCAATAAATATTCTGGAACTGAGAGCGATATTCAATGCTCTTCAGGCTTGGCCTCAGCAACTCTGAGGTTCATCAGATTTCAGTCGGACAACATCACGACTGTGGCTTACATCAACCATCAAGGGGGAACAAGGAGTTCCCTAGCGGTGTTAGAAGTCTCAAAGATAATTCGCTGGGCAGAGATTCACTCTTGCCACCTATCAGCTATCCATATCCCAGGTGTAGAGAACTGGGAGGCGGATTTTCTAAGTCAACAGACTTTTCATCCGGGGGAGTGGGAGCTCCATCCGGAGGTGTTTGCACAATTGATTCATCATTGTGGCAAACCAGGACTGGATCTCATGGCATCTTGCCAGAACGGCAAGCTTCCTTGTTACGGATACAGGTCCAGGGACCCCAAGGCAACGCTGATAGATGCTCTAGCAGCGCCTTGGTCTTTCAACCTGGCTTATGTGTTTCCACCGTTTCCTCTGCTCCCTCGTCTGATTGCCAAAATCAAGCAGGAGAGAGCATCGGTGATCTTGATAGCGCCTGCGTGACCACGCAGGACTTGGTATGCAGATCTGGTGGACATGTCATCCTTTCCACCATGGACTCTGCCGCTGAGACAGGACCTTCTACTTCAAGGTCCTTTCAACCATCCAAATCTAATTTCTCTGAGGCTGACTGCCTGGAGATTGAACGCTTGATTTTATCAAAGCGTGGTTTCTCCGAGTCAGTCATTGATACCTTAATTCAGGCACGAAAGCCTGTCACCAGGAGAATCTATCATAACATATGGCGTAAATATCTTTATTGGTGTGAATCCAAGGGCTACTCATGGAGTAAGGTCAGGATTCCCAGGATGTTATCTTTTCTCCAAGAAGGATTGGAAAAAGGATTGTCAGCTAGTTCCTTAAAGGGACAGATTTCTGCACTGTCTATTCTTTTGCACAAGCATCTGGCGGATGTTCCAGACGTTCAGGCATTTTGTCAGGCTTTAGTTAGAATCAAGCCTGTGTTTAAACCTGTTGCTCCACCTTGGAGCTTAAATTTGGTTCTTAAAGTTCTTCAGGGGGTTCCGTTTGAACCTCTTCATTCCATAGATATCAAACTTTTATCTTGGAAAGTTCTTTTTTTGATAGCTATTTCCTCGGCTCGTAGAGTTTCCGAGTTATCTGCCTTACAATGTGATTCTCCTTATCTGATCTTCCATGCAGATAAGGTAGTTCTGCGTACCAAACCTGGGTTTTTACCTAAGGTGGTATCTAATAAGAATATCAATCAAGAGATTGTTGTTCCGTCTTTGTGTCCTAATCCTTCTTCAAAGAAGGAACGTCTTTTACACAATCTGGACGTGGTTCGTGCTTTAAAGTTTTACTTACAAGCTACTAAAGATTTTCATCAAACATCTGCTTTGTTTGTTGTCTACTCTGGACAGAGGAGAGGTCAAAAGGCTTCAGCAACCTCTCTTTCTTTTTGGCTAAGAAGCATAATCCGCTTAGCCTATTAGACTGCTGGCCAGCAGCCTCCAGAAAGGATTACAGCTCATTCTATTAGAGCTGTGGCTTCCACATGGGCCTTTAAAAATGAGGCTTCTGTTGAACAGATTTGCAAGGCGGCGACTTGGTCTTCGCTTCATACTTTTTCAAAATTCTACAAATTTGATACTTTTGCTTCTTCGGAGGCTATTTTTGGGAGAAAGGTTTTACAGGCAGTGGTACCTTCCGTTTAAGTACCTGCCTTTTCCCTCCCTTCATCCGTGTACTTTAGCTTTGGTATTGGTATCCCACAAGTAATGGATGATCCGTGGACTGGATACACCTTACAAGAGAAAACATAATTTATGCTTACCTGATAAATTTATTTTTCTTGTGGTGTATCCAGTCCACGGCCCGTCCTGTCATTTTAAGGCAGGTATTTTTTAATTTTAAACTACAGTCACCACTGCACCCTATGGTTTCTCCTTTCTCTGCTTGTTTTCGGTCGAATGACTGTATATGGCAGTTAGGGGAGGAGCTATATAGCAGCTCTGCTGTGGGTGATCCTCTTGCAACTTCCTGTTGGGAAGGAGAATATCCCACAAGTAATGGATGATCCGTGGACTGGATACACCACAAGAGAAATAAATTTATCAGGTAAGCATAAATTATGTTTTTATCTTACTCTGGAACAGGGGTCTGTTTCTGGTTATTATTGCTTATTATATCCTGCATGATTTAAAGTGATAGCTCAATTTTTATCATGTTTTATTTTTGTGCTGATTTTCTATGTATGTTGTTCACGGAGCTGGGAATGCTCCTACAGATATTTGTCTGCTCTGCCAGAAATTATAACTTATAATATTATTAAACTATTAAAGTGTAGAATTTTTATTTTAAGGGAAATTTCCTTTTTTATTTTGAGTTTCATGTCTCCATTATTATGCTGTTTAGGCAGTGCCACAGCTTTCTCCTATTATGTCCCTAGCCTCGTCACATGCAGTGCTCTGCGGTTCCTCTCGATCTCCTGGAGAAGTTTTTTTTGTCTGCAGAATTTACTGTCCAGGTATCTTCTGCGATATCTATGGCATTATCTGTTTTTCCTATACTGAAAGGAATTCGCAAGAGGAAATTTAGAGATTCAGATAGTAAGGTTTCTGTACCATTTGCTGCTACTTTGATTGTCCTTCCTTCATATATCTGATAATGAGGATACATCAGTAGTCTCTGAGGGTGAAATCTCAGATTCGGTCAGTATAATTCCTTAATCTAATGTTGAAGTAGTATCCTTCAAATTTAAGCTTGAACACCTTCGTGTATGGTTGAAGGAGGTTTTAGCTACTTTGAAGCGACTCTGATAAGTATGTCGTTGTCAACACAAAAGAATCTAGTAAACTTTATAAGTACTAAGATTTCTCCGTGGAAGTTTTTCCTGTTCCAGACCATGCTAGGAGATTTTTCACAGGAATGGGAGAAGTCAGGGATTCCTTTTTCCCTGTCTCCTGTCTTTGGAAAGATGTTTCCTGTCGCTGTCCTTATTAAATATCATGGTGCACGGTGCCTTAAGTAGTAGGGTATTTCTACTATGGCTAAGTGAACTTCGATTCCTAGAGAGGATAGCTGTTCTTTTCAGGATCAATGGACTAAGCTGAAGGCTTACATGGAAGTTTGTTTTGCCACTGTGTCAAGTGCGGCATTTGCACTGGAGTCCTCTTCCACTCCTCCATGACGACATCACGGAGCTTGTGGATGTTACAGACCTTGTGCTCCCCCACCTTCTATTTGAGGATGCCCCACAGATGCTCAATAGGGTTTAGGTCTGGAGACATGCTTGGCCAGTCCATCACCTTTAGCCTCAGCTTCTTTAGCAAGGCAGTGGTCGTCTTGGAGGTGTGTTTGGGGTCATTATCATGTTGGAATACTGCCCTGTGGCCCAGTCTCCGAAGGGAGGTGATCATGCTCTGCTTCAGTATGTCACAGTACATTTTGGCATTCATGGCTCCTTCAATGAACTGTAGTTCCCCAGTGCCGGCAGCACTCATGCAGACCCAGACCATGACACTCCCAGCACCATGCTTGACTGTAGGCAAGACACACTTGTCTTTGTACTCCTCACCTGGTTGCCGCCACACACGCTTGACACCATCTGAACCAAATAAGTTTATCTTGGTCTCATTGAACCACAGAACATGGTTCCAGTAATCCATGTGATTAGTCTGCTTGTCTTCAGCAAACTGTTGGGCCGCCTTGTGCATCATCTTTAGAAGAGGCTTCCTTCTGGGACAACAGCCACGCAGACCAATTTGATGCAGTGTGCAACATGTGGTCTGAGCACCGACAGGCTGACCCCCCACCCCTTGCATGTGCACTCAGCTTCTTTGGTCGACCATGGGAAGGTCTGTTCTGAGTGGAACATGTCCTGTGAAACCGCTCTATGGTCTTGCCCACTGTGCTGCAGCTCAGTTTCGGGGTCTTGAAAATCTTCTTATAGCCTAGGCCATCTTTATGTAGAGCAACAATTATTTTTTTTTAGATCCTCAGAGTTCTTTGCCATGAGGTGCCATGTTGAACTTCAAGTGACCAGTGTGAGAGCGATAACACCAAATTTAACACACCTGCTCCCCATTCACACCTGAGACATGACACCGGGGAGGAAAAATGGCTAATTGGGGCCAATTTGCACATTTCCACTTAGGGGTGTACTCACTATTGTTGCCAACGGCTTAGACATTAATGGGTGTGTGTTGTTATTTTGAAGAGACAGCAAATTTACAGTTATACAGGCTGTACACTCACTACTTTACATTGTAGAAAAGTGTCATTTCTTAAGTGTGTTTACATGAAAAGATATAATAAAATAATTACAAAAAGTGAGGGGTGTACTCACTTTTGTGGGATACTGTGTGTATATATATATATATATATATATGTATATATATATATATATATATATATATGGTCTTAGTTGAAGTCATCTACTGCAATTTCTGCATTTTAGTCTTTTTTTAATGTGTGTTGGCTTTCGCGTGTTAGCCAGTCAGGATAGCACACATCAGCTTCTTTGGGATTGTGCCCGTCTAGTTTGCCGCACTTTTTCCTCTTATTTTACTTCAGGTTACACAGTCTCTCTCCTTACTTAGGGCTAGATTACGAGTTGAGTGCTAAGTGTAATGTACGAGCGATATAGGGCATATCGCAGAAATATCATGCGTATTAAGAGTTGAAAGTAAACTTGAGCACAATCAAATTTAATGCATGTCAGGTTAGTGCGACTTCAGAGCTCTTGTTAATTGTTACACAACACAAAAAAAGTTGCACAAAAAATATTTAAAAGTGCAGTTACACTCATAATAACACTGTGTGATAAAAAAATACTTTGTATTAACAAAAATTAAACCTGCTGTTGCTATTGCTGATGTATCAGCTGCTATCTCTAAATGGAGAGAATCTCTCTGTTCAGGTTCTGGATGAGGCTGATAGAGATTATTTTCTAGAGCTAGTAGAGATGCTTTAATGTGCTAATGCTTTTTGTGGGTGACGCTACCAAGGAACAGAGTGAAAGCTCAGGCTTTTCTTCAATGTGTTTTAGATCTAGAATCTAAAGGGTTTATAGTCCCAGTTCCTTCTTTAGAACAAGGAAAGTGGTTTTACTCAAATCTCTTTATAGTTCCCAAGAATGAGGGAACCTTTCGTACTGTTGTAGATTTGAAGATTTTGAACAAATTTTCAGGATTGCAACTTTCAAAATGGAAACCATGAGGACACTCCTTTTTCCATCTTAATGGGAGGAGAGTCCACTGCTTTATTCATTACTTGTTCGAATTAAGAACCTGGCCACCAGGAGGAGACAGACACCCCAGCCAAAGGCTTAAATACCTCCCCCACTCCCCTCATCCCCCAGTCATTCTTTGCCTTTCGTCACAGGAGGTTGGCAGAGAAGTGTCAGAAGATTCGGAGTAGTCTCTTATGGAGGGTAGTACTCTTCGAAATGGGACTGGAGTTTTACGTAGTCCTGTCAGCCTCTCAGTGAGTGCATGGATAAATGTTAGAGTCCGGAGATGCAGGGAGAGTCTTTCTGCAAACCATCACGACTCATGATTAACAGCTCCTTAAGCAATCAGCATTGACGAGTTTTGCTGACTGCTTTTCTTCTCTCCAGTCCATGTCAGGAGCGACGCTACTAACCTGTCACAATTGAAGGGCCGTGTTCCTGTTCCACTGCGTTGATTCTGGTAAGATCGTTTCATTACATATATATATATATATATATGTGTGATAACGCAAAAAGACAGGGTAACAGTATGGCACCTTTTATCTTTATAGAATCTAGGGTAATACCCTCGGAAAGGGGCTGTTGAACAGGGGGGTTATTATTATACATAATATTGTTTATTGTGTTTTCCTACTGTATTAGTGTGAGATGAGGCTCTGTCAGTGTGGAACACAGTTCATTAGCGAGAGATTGAGGCTTTTATTGGCACTTTCTCTCGAGTGCAGAGGCATTCCTGCATGGCACTTCATGTGACCGGGTGTGGCCTCTGCAACTTCCTCTTTCTCAACCTGCGTTCAAAGGAGACAAAAGCTGTTCCTGGTAGTCCGAGTCATAGGAGGTGGTGAGTGCCCTGGCCATTGGGATATAAAGGTGCCATTTATTTTGATCAAGTCCATAATAAAGACGCAAGCTATGGAGGACTCTATGTTAGAGGATACTCCCTCTTTTTCCAAACCCATTGACTGTGTATATTGTGAGGAGGTTCCAGTCAAACCGCCTACGCAACTCTATTCCACATGCTTTGACAATATTACTATTTTCAAAAAGAGAATAAGGTATTTAGTACGACTGAGCCTTCCACCTCTGAGGGCTCTCCACCCCGCAAGGTGCGTACCCTGCAATCATCTCCGATTACACAAGCAGTTCCCCAGGACCTTACTAATCCTCCTGCGGGAGGGGTCCTTTGGCCTCCAGACTTCACCGATCAATTACAGACGGCGGTTTCTGCAGCCATTAATGCGATGCCTAGCCCTACTAAGCGCAAATGGAAGGTACGGCACTGCTATCCCTCTCAGGGGTCTTCAACTCCGCTGGATGTGTCAGACAGATTTTCCGCTGAGGAGGACAACTCCGACTTATCGGAGGATGTCGCTTCTGGGTCGGAATCGGCTACGTCTAGGCTTAAGATGCTTGCTACGTTGGAGGTTCCGGAACCGAAACTACCAGAGTAAACTTTGATCCCTAAACTGGATAGGGTTTATGAGGACAGGGTAGTGCCACAGGCCTTCGGGGTTCCAGTCAAAATGGCTACCATTATTAAGAATGAATGGGAGAAACTTGGTTTGTCCTTTTCCCCCTCTTCTTCTTTTAAAAAGCTTTTCCTTGTTCCAGAAGCACAGCTTGAACTGTGGGGAACTTTCCCTAAGGTGTATGGTGCTATTTCCATGCTTGCTAAGAAAACGACTATTCCGCTAGAGGTTAGTTCCTCTTTCAAGGAACCCATGGATAAAAAAATGGAGTCCATGCTGCGGAAGATGTTCCAACTCCCGGGGTTCGTTTTTCAACCGGCGGTGGCGGTCGCTGCGGCTGGTGCGGCTACCTATTGGTGTGATGCTCTCAGCTATGGTTGAGGTGGAGACTCCTCTCAATTAAATTTTAGAACAAATCAAGGCCTTAAGATTGGCACATTTGTTTATTTGTGATGCTAACATGCAGATTATTCGCCTGAATGCTAAGACGTCAGGTTTTTCTGTTTTAGCCCACAGGGATCTGTGGCTAAAGTCGTGGTCTGCGGACATGACTTCTAAATCTTGCTTGTTTTCCCTCCCATTCAAGGGGAAGGTTTTGTTTGGCCCGGGCCTGGATTCTTTCATATCTACGGTCACGGGTGTAAGGGTGCCTTCTTGCCTCAGGATAAGAAGGCTAAACCTAAGGGATCTACTTTTCGTCCCTTTCGTGTGGACAAGTCTCAGCGCAAGCAGCCTGCTGCAAAGTAGGAGCAATCCAAGGCTTCTTGGAAGCCAGCTAACTCTTGGAACATGTCCAAGCAGAATAAGAAACCTGCTGAATCAAAGTCGGCATGAAGGGGCGGCCCCCGGTCCATCTTCGGATCATATAGGGGGCAGACTATCTCTTTTTGCGGAGACCTGGAAAAGAGACATTTTAGACCCTTGGATTCTGGAGGTTGTATCCCAGGGTTACAGGATAGGTCTCAAGTCTTATCCGCCCAGAGGCAGATTCCTCCTGTCAAACATATCCTCAAGACCAGAAAAGAGACACGCCTTCCTGGGGTGTGTGAGGGATCTCATCTCTAGTAATCGTCCCAGTCCCTCCGTCAGAAAGAGGCCTGGGGTATTATTCAAACCTTTTTGTGGTCCCAAAGAAGGAGGGCACGTTCCATCCAATTCTGGACCTAAAGGCCCTAAACAAATTCCTGTCAGTTCCGTCGTTCAAGATGGAGACGATCAGGTCAATTTTGCCCCTGGTTGAAGAGGGGCAATTTATGACCACTATAGACCTGAAGGAAGCTTACCTTCACTTCAGGTCTCTAAGATCCGCCTTCCTGGACCAGCACTTCCAGTTTGTGGCCCTTCCGTTTGGTCTGGCGACTGCCCCTAGAGTCTTCACAAAGGTTCTGAGAGCTCTTCTCGCAGTAGCGAGAGCCAGAGGAATTGCAGTGGCACCTTATCTGGACGATATCCTGGTAATTGTTCGCTCTCAGTGATCCACATTCCGGGTGTGGATAACTGGGAAGCGGATTTTCTGAGCAGACAGACATTCATCTAGGGGAATGGACCCTCCATCCCGTGATGTTCGCAGAAATCTCCAGCAGATGGGGGACGCCAGAGATAGATCTCATGGCGTCCAGACTCAATTGCAAACTACCCAAATACGGGTCGCGATCCTTGGATCCTCAGGCAGAACTGATAGATGCCTTGGCTGTTCCCTGGGACTTCAACCTAATTTACATATTTCAACTGTTAACTCTTCTACCTCGGGTAGTGGCCCGCATCAAGCAGGAGCAAGCTTTGGCTATTCTGATTGGTCCGTCGTGGCCGCGGAGGATGTGGTTTGCGGATCTGGTGGTGATGTCGTCATCTCCGCCGTGGAAGTTAGCTTGTCGCAGGGATTTGCTGGTTCAAGGTCCCTTTCTACATCAAAATCTAGATTCTCTGAGGCTGACTGCGTGGAGATTGAACAACTAGTCTTAGCCAAGAGGATTTTCGGAAAAAGTGATTGACACATTTGTTCAGGCCAGGAAGCCGGTCACTTGACATATCTGACACAAGATGTGGAGGACCTATTTGTCCTGGTGTGAGGAACGATGATATCCCTGGCATAAGGTTAGGGTATCCAAAATTTTCGTCTCCAGGACGGTCTGGATAAGGGTCTTGCCGCCAGCTCCTTAAGGCTACAGATCTCGGCTTTATCTGTCCTGTTGCTTAAGAAGCTTGCAGAGCTTCCTGGCATTCAGTCCTTTGTTCAGGCTCTGGTTAGGATCAGGCCTGTTTTCAGGAATCAGACTCCTCCTTGGAGCTTAAACTTGGTTTTTAAGGTCTTGCAGAGGGCTCCGTTTGAGCCTATGCATGCACTTGACATTAAGGTTCTTTCATGGAAAGTCCTATTATTACTGGCTATTGCATTGGCGTCTCTGAGTTGGCGGCCTTACAATGTGAGCCTCCATACTTGGTTTTTCATGCCAATAAGGCTGTTCTTCGCACTGGATTGGGATTCCTTCACAAGGTGGTGTTGAGTCATAACATCAATCAGGAAATAGTAGTTCCTTCTTCGTGTCCTAACCCTTCTTCTTCGAAAGAGAGGTTACTTCATAATCTGGACGTGGTTTGGGCGTTGAAGTTTTATCTTCAGGCCACGAGGCCAGACAGATAGCTCAGCATGCAAAGGCACTGTGGCTGAGCTCTGTAGCAACCCAAGGGTTGCAGGTTCGATCCCCGGTGAGGTCCACTCAACCTTTCATCCTTCCGAGGTCGATAAAATAAACAACGTCTTGAGACCCTAACAGGTGATTAGCCGCGCTTTACAAGTACCCAATACATACATACGAAGGAGTTCAGACAGACTTCGTCCTTATTTGTTGTGTATTAAGGGAAGCGCAGGGAACAAAGGGCCTCTTCCACTTCTCTATCTTTTTGGTTGAGGAGTATGATCTGTCTGGCATATGAGACAGCGGGACACAAGCCTCCTTTAGAGGATTACAGCTCACTTGCTAGAGCTGCGGCCTCTTCTTGGGCCTTTAAAAATGTGGCTTCTATGGCGCAGATTTGTAAGGCAGCCACTTGGTCTTCCTTACATACTTTTGCAAAATGTTATCAATTTGATGTTTTTGCTTCGGCGGAAGCAGCTTTTGGGAGAAAGGTTCTGCAGGCTGTAGTGCCCTCTGTAAAGGGTCCGCCTCCTTTTACTCCCCATTTTTTTAGTTCAGTGTCCTCTAGAGCTTGGGAATTTGATCCTACAAGTAATGAATGAAGCAGTGGACTCTCCTCCCATTAAGATGGAAATCATAAATTATGCTTACCTGATAATTTAATTCCCATCTGTGGGAGGAAAGTTCACTGCACCTGCCCGTTTCTCCAGGGGGCAGACCTAAATTTATTAATAATATTCTGGCACCATTTATACCCTGATATTTCTCCTACTGTTCCTTGTCTCCTTGGCAGAATGACTGGGGGATACAGGAAGCAGGGAAGGTATTTAAGCCTTTTGCTGGGGTGTATTTGCCTCCTCCTGGTGGCCAGGTTCTTAAGTTCCACAAGTAATGAATGAAGCAGTGGACTCTCTTCCCACAGATGGAAATGAAATTATCAGGTAAGTATAATTTGTTTTTTATTCGCCACGGTCACTATATGTCGACCTTAGACTTAAACGATGACTATCTGCATGTTCCTATTCATCCAGATCGTTACTATTTGCCTTCTGGACAATCATTATCAGTTTGTGGCTCTGCCAATCAGTCTGGCCACTGGACAGAGAATTTTCAAAAAAGTTATGGGTGCCTTGATTTTAGTAATAAGTTCCTAGGGGATTTCTGTCTATTTGGATGATATCTTGGTACAAGGTCCATCTATACTTTTAGCAGAATCTCATGTCAACCAATTGTTGTAATTTCTTCAGCTTCATGGTTGGAATATAAATTTGCCAAAAAGTTATTTGATTCCTCAGACAAAGGTGACTTTTCTGGGATTAGGTAGATTCAGTCTCCATGAGATTGCCTCTAACAGGCCCTAAAGATTCACAAACGTCCTCAGTATTTCTTCAGGTCCAGGGATCCAAGGGCTCTGGATACAGATGCTCTGAGGATACTGTGGTTATTTTGGTTATCTTATCAGGCAGTAGAATGCATCTGTAAATCTCATTGCTCCGAAATGTCCTTGAAGAGTTTGGTTTGCAGATCTGGTTCAGATGTACAGTTGTCAACCCTGGCCTCTTCCTTTAAGAAAAGTCGTGTTTTCCATCCAGATCTAAAATCTCTAAGCTTGATGGCTTGTAGAATGAACGGATACTTCTGATTCTGTTGGTAATGCTCTTGTTCAGGCTAGGAAACTGGTTACTAGAAGAATCTATTATAAGGTTTGGAAAAGCTTTATCTCTTGGTTTTCTCTTCATAATTATTCTTGGTATTCTTTTAGGATTCCTAGAATTCTTGAGTTTCTTCAAGATTGCTTGCAGAAAGGTATTTCTGCCAGTTCTTTAAAAAGGTCAGATTTCTGCTCTTTCTGTTCTTTTTCACAGGAAAATTGCTAATCTTCCTAATGTGCATAGTTTTGATCATCTAAAATTAAAGCCTGTAATCAAACCCATTACTCCTCCTTGGAATCTTAATGTTATTCTGAAAGTTTGTAGTCTCCTCCTTTTGAGCCTATGCATAAGGTAGATATTAAGTTTACTTCCTGGAAAGCTTTATTTCTTGTGGCTATTTCATCTGCAAGAAGAGTTGTCTGCTCTTTCTTCTGATCATCCTTATTCGATTTTTTTATAAGAATAATGGTGTTTTGAGAACTTCCAAAAGAGATTGTTTTCTGACAGGGTTATTGATACTCTGATTCAGGCTTGTAAGCCTGTTACTCGCCATATTTACCACAAGATGTGGCGTACCTATTTAGCTTTGTGTGAGGAACAATGATTCCCTTGGCACAAGGTGAGGGTTCCTAGAATTATTTTGTTTCTCCACGATGGTCTGGAGAAGGGTTTATCTGCCAGTTCTATCAAGGGTCAGATCTCTGCCCCTTCTGTTCTATTATGCTAGAAATTGGCTGATCTTCCTGACGTTCAGTCTTTTGTTCAGGCACTGGTTAGAATCAGTCCTGTGTTTAAGCCAAAGGCTCTTTCTTGGAGCTTTATTCTTGCTCTTCTAAGGGCTCAGTTTAAGCCGATGCATTCTGTTGTCATTAGACTTGTCTTGGAATGTTTTGCTTTTGTTGCCTATTTCTTCTGCTTGAAAAGTTTCTGAGTTATCTGCTTTACAGTGTGATCCCCTTATCTTGTTTTCCATGCAGATAAGGCTGTTTTACGTACCAAGTTAGATTTTCTCCTAAGGTTGTGTCTACTCGCATTATCAATCAGGAAATTGTAGTTCCTTCTTTTTGTTTCAATCCCCCATCTCTGAAGGAGTGTTTGTTGCTTAATTTGGATGTAGTGCATGCCTTACAATTCTATCTTCATGCAACTAAGGATTTTAGACGTTCTTCTTCCTTGTTGGTCTTGTACGCTGGCAAGTGCGAGGGTCAGGCGACCACTGCAACTTCTCTTTAAGGCTGAGGAGCGTCTTTCATTGTGCTTATGAGGAGGCTGACGGCTCATTTTTTCCGTGTAGTGTTCTCTTCTTGGGCTTTTGGGAAGGAAGCTTCTATTGAACAAATCTGTAAGGCAGCTACTTGATCCTCTTTACATAACTTTTCCAAATTTTACAAGTTTGATATTTTTGCCTCAGTGGAGGCTTCCTTTGTGAGAAAGGTGCTTCAAGCGGTGGTGCCTTCAGTTTAGGTCTGCCTGCCTTATTTTCCCTCCCTTTTCATTCTGTGTCCTCTCTTTGTCCTGGGTATTGGATTCCCAACAGTAATTAATGAATTTGTGGACTTTCCCTGCCATTGGATTGAAAGCAAATTTATGCTTACCTGATAAATTCTTTTCTTTCCTGGCAAGGAGCGTCCACAAACCCGCCCTGTTATTTTTAAGGTGGCATTTTTTTCCTAAACTTCTGGCACCTCTATACACCTAGTGTTTCTCCTGCTTTTCCATATTGCCTTGACTAAATGACTGGGGGAGTATGGGAAGTGGGAGGGATACTTTTGGGGTGTCTTTGTCTCCTCCTGGTGGCCAGGTGTTGAATTCCCAACAGTAATGAATGAATTCATGGACAAGAAAATAATTGATCAGGTAAGCATACATTTCGTTGCTTTATTTCATGGTACAGAGCATGCAAATTTTTCATCATTCTCTTGCTATCTTTATTTGAAAAAGCAGAAATGTAAGCTTAGGAGCCAGACCATTTTTTGTTCAGCACCCTGGGTTGCACTTGCTGATTGGTTGCTACGTTTGTGCTGTCATCTAGTGTTCTTGCAAATGGATAACATTCTTGCAAAACTGCGCCCTATAGTGCTCCAGAAATGGGCCAGCTTTTCAACAAAAGATACCAAGAAAATGAAGAAAAATTAATTAGTAGTAAATTAGAAAGTTGCTTAAAATTGCATGCTCTGTCTAAATCATGAAAGAAAAAATGTGGGTTTCATATTCCTTTAAGCTGTTGCTGGCTTTGCACTTAGTATAAGTTAAGTTTTATTATACTACTACTTTTTCATAGATATCAACCAGTTGTTTACTGAGAGTCTGTTGTGACACTGCACTCAGTTTTACTAGTACTATTTAAAAAAGTTTACTTATTGGACTTAAATGTATTCTAGTAGAGTATGTATAATACTACTACTAGTTACTGTACCTTCAAGTAAACTTTTAGTTTTGCCAAAAAATTCAGTGCACGCAAAGAATAAGTTTACAAATTACATAGAATGACAAAATTTAGGCTAATATAGCTGATTACAGCTAAAAAAAATGGCAAGAATCTGCACTGTAACCTAAAACCAATATTTTAGTTTGTTTTGGATTAATTTCATTTTAAATTTTCTTTCAAACACAGCCTCATGAACTAAAAGGAAAATTTAAAATTTAACAAAAAGAAAATTTTGTCCGAAACGAAAAAATGTTCCTGTACACGTCAAAAATAAAATAAAAATATATATTTCTTTTTAATGACACAATGAGTCCACAGATCATCTAATTACTATTGGGAATTACCACTCCTGCCCAGCAGGAGGCGGCAAAGAGCACCACAGCAAAGCTGTTAAATATCACCTCTCTTCCCTCCTACCTCAGTCATTCTCTTTGCCTACGTTAAGAGCAAGGAGGTGGTAAATTTAGGTGTTAGAAAAGATTCTTCAATCAAGAGTTTATTATTTTTAAAGTAGTACAAGATTGTGCTGCTTTGTCCTAGGGTGTAGCTGTAGTCCATATCAGTCTCTTCAGTAGAGCAGTGGTGGCTTTAGAGCAATGGGAACTTGTGGGACTTAATTCTCAATGGGCCTCCCATATACTGATGCTGCCCTATCTTGAAAGTCTGAGGGATTTTTACTTGGTCCTTTCTCTTGTTTCACAGGTCTTTGTGAGGGAGCGGACCTCTCAAACCTGGAGCTGCCTTGCTGTCGGGCAGATTAGGAGGTAAGAGCTTTCTTTATTTTTTGGGGCTGCAAGGAAAAAGACTTCGAATTAGGGGCTTTACTTTATTTCATATGGGAACTCATATAAAGGCTCAGCTATTGGGCTCTTTAGTGGGGACAGCACGCAGGCACTGGGGCTAGAAAACTTTATGCAAGGCATAGAAATCCAGGATTATGGCGCACCACAGAGTCAGTCAATTCCAATAGGTAAAATTCTTCATTTTATTCGGCACAGCATAAAAACATGAGAGGGCTCACAGGCCCAACAGGCTCACAGGTAAAAGCAACACAGGTGTGTCAGTTAGTCTTGCAGACATGTTTTGTGAGCATGCTCACTTGTTCACTGCATCACTTTATGCAAGGCATGTTGGTGGTTCCATACTCCCGGCGGTTTTACTTAGTAAGAATATACCGACCGGGAGAAAACTTTTGTTACATCCATGATGGGCGGATCCAGAGGAGACGATAATGTTACAATATATGCCGCAGCTTTCTCCTCAAGCGTCCCATCTTGTTTCGCCCACATATGCAGTGCCCTGCGCTTCCTGTTTAACTCCCCCAGGAGTTACGTTGCAAGACATTGCTTCTCTCATGTCTTCTGCGGTTTCTGATGCATTATCTGCTTTTCCCATGTTGCAGGGGAAGCACAAGAGGAAGAGTAGACATTCAGTAGGTGAGGTTACTCATGCAGTTGTTGCTATTTCGGATGTCCCCTCTCAGAAACCTGAGGAGGAGGATCCTTCGGTAGCATCTGAGAGTGAAATCTCAAACTCTGACAGTGCAATTCCTACTGCTGATACTGAAGTTGTATCCTTCAGGTTTAAGCTTGAGTACCTCCGTCTGTTACTTAAGGAGGTTTTAGCTACATTAGATGACAGCGACACTATGGTTGTAGTTTATCCGAAGAAATCCAGTGAACTAAACAAATATTTTGAGGTACCTTCCTTGATAGAGGTTTTTCCAGTACCAGATCGAGCTTCTGAGATCATTGCTAAGGAGTGGGAGAGACCGGGTATCCCTTTCTCTCCATCTCCTATATTTAAAAAGATGTTTCCCATAGCTGACTCTGTCAAGGAGGCTTGGCAAACAGTCCCCAAGGTGGAAGGAGCTGTTTCCACCCTGGCCAATAGAACTACTATCCCCATAGAGGATAGTTGTGCCTTTAAAGATCCTATGGACAAAAAATTAGAGGGGTTACTCAAAAAGATGTATGTACACCAAGGTTTACAATGGCAACCAGCTGTGTGCATTGCTACTGTCACTAGTGCGGCGGCTTACTGGTTTGACGCGTTGTCTGATGCTATTAGGACAGACACTCCTCTGGACGAGATCCAGCATAGGATAAAAGCTCTTAAGTTGGCTAATTCTTTAATTACTGATGCTTCCCTACAGGTTATTAAACTGGGAGCAAAGATTTCAGGGTTTTCTGTTCTAGCCCGCAGAGCCTTATGGTTAAAGCCTTGGTCTGCAGATGTATCATCTAAGTCTAAACTTTTAGCGATTCCTTACAAAAGACCTTGTTTGGGGGGGGGGGGGGGGCGTGTCCGGGCCATGGCCTAGAATGGCTGCTTAACTGGGAGCTCTGTAAAGGAAAATTGCAATCCGCCTTGTAATTACAATTTTTTACGTCCATCCAGAGAGAAATAGACTAGCACGAATCTGATAACACTTTGCTGGATTGGAATATAAGTTTATTGAGAGAAGAAAGGCTTCCCAGGCTGGACCGCAGAGATCTCTTGGCGGCCTACAGGGACAGAGAACTCAGCACCCCCCCCCCCCCGGGGATCCGGGGTAAGCAGAGTAAGTGTAGTACCTCTGCATCTATCTATCTTAACCTGCATAAAGTGCTGCAATATGGGGGATCTCTCTACCATCATAGGGGACCTGCTCCTTGACTTCGAGCGCAGGCTTTGCAGCAGATTGGACCGCCTTACGTCCCGCATGGAACAGGTGCATAGGGAGACGGCACTGTCTAAACTAGAGGTGGAGATGGCGGCAAACACTAATAGCAAAGGAGAAACTTCCCAGCCATCTACGACCCAGCTTGCTACAGAGAAAGCTCCGGTGTACCTAGAGTTGAGAGCCAGTGGGGAATCCTTACCCTATACAGCAGTCCCGGTCCCGGGGAGTGCGGCCGCCCCCCTGGGGTGGGATCCTGTTCACTTCAATGGCCGCAAGGAACTGTGCACGGAGGTAAATTTGTGGCAACTTGCCATAGAATCCGGAGAATGGATGGGGGAGACCGCTTGGTATGTGGCTGATTCACGGCGACGGTGGTGCTTACCGGCAGCTTGCGATTTTCAGCCCGGATCAGGGGGGGAAGCTGGACTCTTCCTAGATGGCATATGCGGGCGGGGGGGGACCCGGATAACCCCTGCTCAAGGTGGCGGTTTCCCCTGGCTTCTGGTGAGACTTTGTGGACATCAGGACCGGCTGCTCCCTGGTCTGTGCACTAGGCAAGGTGTGGGCTAAGGTATTAGAATGCCTCGAGGCGGACTCTGGATTTACTGCTGAGTGCCAAATAAAGGCCTTATTACTAGGATAACCTATGCATATAAGTCCCCTATAGGGAATCAATTGACTTAAAGGACTAAGCTATTATGTTACCCCCACTGGGGATATAGCCTTTATTTATGGTTTCATATGTACCTCCAGAGAGGCTTTTTTCAGCATAAATATTACATTAGGTCCCCGCAAGAAATAGTGTGTGCTCCCCATGGAAGTTTAACCTGATATCTTAAAAGTGGAATGCTAGCTTATACAGGGTTTATTTTACTTATATACCGCCTGGTTGTTCATTTGCTTCTGTTATATGTATGCTCCTGGAATATGAACGCAATGTTATTATTTCCATGTACCTTTTTAACAGTGTTTGATGTTTTCTACATTATGCTACATAGGAGGTTATTAATTTACATATAAGCATTAGTGGGGGTCTCTATCTAAGACGTGTTTCATAGTATCCCATAGCAAAATACTTATTTCCCTATTTCTGAATAGTGTATGGCGAGCTGCTATATACATAAAGATTATTTTATATAGGATCTTACTCAACCAGAACTAAAATTGTGTTCCTGGGATTCTCTGAGGCCTAAGAATGATCCTCCAGAAATGTGAATGTTACATAGGCTACTAATTTATCCATACTTGTATAAAGCACCTAAGGCTAGGAGGGGCCCGGTTTCTCTTGAAACTAGGTTTACTCATTACTATAGAACAATTGCATTTCTGCTGCCTAAATATGTACTGCACCAAGTAGATCTAGAGTATTACATTTCTTAGTTGTTCCCTATGTTATGGACAAACGACGACCTAAGGCTTTTCTTTTAGAGCTTGGATACGAAAACTAGGTCTTATGACTAGCATTTGTTTTTGTTATGCTTTGTCCATGTTAACATATCTAAATATAAAATGAGGTACCGCTCATGGCCTTCCGCTTTTCCTATTGTTAGGAATTTTTGTTGCTGTGTATTGTTCCAAGACATGCCTATCTACCAACAGTAAAAGAATTGATGTATGTAAATAGGCATGTTGCCATGACTATATACTGCTATTTATGTATGTCATTGTTACCTCAATAAAAAATTATTAAAAAAAGACCTTGTTTGGACCGGGCTTGACGGAAATTATCTCTGATATTATGGGAGGTAAGGGTCATCTTCTCCCTCAGGATAAGAGAAACAAGCAAAAGGGACGTCAGAGTAATTTCCGTTCCTTTCGAAATTTCAAAGGAAATTCTTCCTCTTCCGCTTCTAAGCAGGAACAGTCTAAACCTTCATGGAGACCCAATCAGCCTTGGAATAAGGGAAAACAATCCAAAAAGCCTGCTATTGAATCAAAGACAGCATGAAGGGTCTGCCCCTGATCTGGGACCGGATCTTGTAGGGGGTAGACTTTCCTTCTTCGATCAGGCTTGGGTTCGAGATGTTCAGGATCCCTGGGCAGTAGAAATAGTGTCCCAGGGATACAAACTAGAGTTTAGAAGTTTTCCTCCCAGAGGAAGGTTTCTGCTTTCAAGATTATCTGTAGGCCAGGCAAAAGGAGAGGCGTTCTTACACTGTGTAAGAGACCTCTCTGACCTAGGAGTGATAGTTCCTTTTCTGATGCAGGTTCAGGGTTTGGGGTTTTATTCCAATCTGTTCGTGGTCCCCAAAAAAGAGGGAACCTTCAAGCCAATTTTAGATCTCAAAAGTCTAAACAAATTCCTCAGAGTACCGTCCTTCAAGATGGAAACTATTCGTTCCATTCATCCTTTGGTCCAGGAGGGTCAAGTTATGACAAAAGTGGATTTAAAGGACAGGTACCTGCATGTTCCCATTCACAGGGATCATCACAAGTTTCTAAGGTTTGCCTTTCTAGACAAACACTTCTAATTCGTGGCTCTTCCTTTCGGTCTTGCCACAGCTCCCAGAATTTTCTCAAAGGTTCTGGAATCGCTGTTGGCGGTGATTCAATTATGGAGCATTGCAGTGGCGCCCTATCTGGACGACATCCTGGTCCAGCCACCATCCTTTCAACAAGCAAGGTCCCACACGGAAATGTTGTTATCCTTCCTGCTATCTCACGGATGGAAGGTAAATTTGGAAAAGAGCTCCTTAGTTCCAAATACATTAGTAACCTTCTTGGGAACCATAATAGATTCTGTATCAATGATGATTTTTCTGACAGAAGTCAGGAAATCAAAGATTCTTGCCTAGCACTTCAGTCCGCTCTTTGGCCTTCTGTGGCTCAGTGCATGGAGGTAATCGGGCTGATGGTGGCGGCAATGGACATCATCCCGTTGGCTCGTTTCTACCTCAGACCTCTGCAGCTAAACATGCTCAGTCAATGGAATGGAGATTATGCGGATTTGTCTCCTCGAATTCTACTGGTACAGGAGACAAGGGATTCTCTTTGATGGTGGTTGTCTCATGATAATCTTTCCCAAGGAACTTGCTTTCGCAGACCCTCCTGGGTAATTGTGTCAACAGACGCCAGCCTTCTGGAATGGGGAGCAGTCTGGGGCTCCCTAAAGGCTCAGGGAACTTGGACTCGGTCGGAGTCTGTTATACCCATACATATTCTGGAGCTGAGAGGAATCTTCAATGCTCTTCTGGCCTGGCCTCAGTATGCCTCGGCCCGGTTCATCAGATTCCAGTCGGACAATATAACTTCAGTGGCTTACATCAATCATCAGGGAGGAACACGGAGTTCCTTAGCCATGACAGATGTAGCCAAGATAATTCGGTGGGCGGAGACCCACAATTGCTGTCTGTCAGCAATCCACATCCCAGTGGTGGACAACTGGGAGTCGGACTTCCTGAGCAGACAGACTTTTCACCAGGGGGAGTGAGAACTCCATCCGGAAGTGTTTTCCAGCCTGATTATCAAGTGGGGTCAGCCAGATTTGGATCTAATGGCATCTCGACAGAATGCCAAGCTTCCGAGGTACGGATCGAGATCGAGGGACCCTCAGGCTGTACTGATAGATGCTCTGGCGGTACCTTGGAATTTCAGTCTTGCATACCTATTTCCTCCATTTTCTCTTCTTCCTCAGGTTATTGCTTGAATCAAGCAGGAGAGGGCATCGGTGATCCTCATTGCACTGGCTTAGCTGCGTGGAGATTGAACGCTTAATTTTATCCAAGCAGGGATTTTCAGATTCTGTCATTGAAACCATGATTCATGCTCGTAAACCTGTGACTAGAAAGATTTACCATAAGATATGGCGTAAATATCTATATTGGTGTGAATCCAAGGGTTATTCTTGGAGCAGGGTTAGGATTCCTAGAATTCTGTCATTTCTCCAAGAAGGCTTGGAGAAAGGATTATTGACTAGTTCCCTAAAGGGTCAAATTTCTGGCTTGTCTATTTTGTTACATAACGTCTGGCAGATGTTCCAGATGTGCAATCATTTTGTCAGGCCTTGGTCAGGATCAGGCCTGTGTTCAAACCAGTTACTCCTCCCTGGAGTCTTAATTTAGTTCTTAAGGTTCTTAAAGGGGCTCCGTTTGAACCTATGCATTCCTTAGATATTAAGTTTTTATCTTGGAAAGTGTTATTTCTTGTTGCTATTTCTTCTGCTCGTAGAGTGTCAGAGCTCTCAGCATTGCAATATGAGTCTGCTTATCTTATTTTTCATTCGGATATGGTAGTTTTACGTACAAAATTAGTATTTCTTCCTAAAATAGTTTCTGACCAGAACATTAATCAGGAGATTGTTGTTCCTTCCTTGTGTCCTAATCCTTCTTCTCAGAAGGAACGGCTTCTGCACAATTTAGACGTGGTACGTGCTTTAAAATTTTACCTACAGGCGACTAAGGATTTTTGTCAGTCATCTGCCTTGTTTGTGGTTTTCTCTGGAAAACGTAAGGGTCAGAAAGCCATGGCTACTTCTCTTTCTTTTTGGCTGAAGAGTATCATATGTTTTGCCTATGAAACTGCTGGACAGCTCCCTCCAGAGAGAGGGCTGTTGCTTCCTCATGGGCATTCAAAAATGAAGCTTCTGTGGAACAGATTTGCAAGACTGCAACTTGGTCCTCTCTTCACACTTTTCCAAAGTTCTATAAATTTGACACTTTTGCCTCGGCTGAGGTTGATTTTGGGAGAAAGGTTCTTTTAGCAGTGGTGCTTTCCGTTTAGGTTCCCTGTCTTGTCCCTCCCATATTATCTGTGTACTCTAGCTTGGGTATTGATTCCCATTAGTAATTAGATGATCTGTGGACTCATCGTGTCATTAAAAAGAAAAGAAAATGTATGCTTACCTGATAAATGTGTTTCTTTTTTGACACGATGAGTCCACGGCCCGCCCTGTTTTTATAGACAGGCTGTTAGTTTGATATAAACTTCAGACACCCCTGCACCTTGTTACTTCCTTTCTCTCCTTTACTTCGGTCGAATGACTGGGGTGGGAGGGAAGGGAGGTGATATTTAACAGCTTTACTGTGGTGCTCTTTGCCGCCTCCTGCTGGGCAGGAGTGGTAATTCCCAATAGTATAAATATAAAAAGAGAGAGAGATGTACTCAGCTGAGACAGAACAAAAGCTAGAAAAACTTCCGTCCCTGTTCATTTTAGGGTGCCACTCAGGGTGCATACTCTTTTAGCACATTATGCCCCTTCACAGAGAAAAAATATCCTGTAGCATATCAGTCTGACCCTGCCCAATGACAGTCCAGCACCGAAATACCAGGCAATTCTTCTCTGAACAAGAGAAACAACAACCCCAGACGATCGTTTCGGCCTTCTGTGAGCCTCGTCAGTGAGGTGCAGTCGCATCTCTCTAAGGGCATGTGTGCAAGGAGTCCACGTCTGGTTTCCCCTTTTACTCTTAGAGAGACCCAAGAGCAATTTGCATAAATATAAAAAGAGAGAGAGATGCACTCAGCTGAGACAGAACAAAAGCTAGAAAAACTTCCATGCCTGTTCATTTTAGGGTGCCACTCAGGGTGCATACTCTTTTAGCACACTATATGCCCCTTCACAGAGAAAAAATATCCTGTAGCATATCAGTCTGACCCTGCCCAATGACAGTCCAGCACCGAAATACCAGGCAATTCTTATCTGAACAAGGGAAACAACAACCCCAGACGATCGTTTCGGCCTTCTGTGGGCCTCGTCAGTGAGGTGCAGTCGCATCTCTCTAAGGGCATGTGTGCTTAGGGAGACCCAAGAGCAATTAGCATAAATATAAAAAGAGAGAGATGCACTCAGCTGAGACAGAACAAAAGCTAGAAAAACTTCCGTGCCTGTTCATTTTAGGGTGCCACTCAGGGTGCATACTCTTTTAGCACACTATGCCCCTTCACAGAGAAAAAATATCCTGTAGCATATCAGTCTAACCCTGCCCAATGACAGTCCAGCACCGAAATACCAGGCACTTCTTCGTCTGGGTTTGTTGTTTCTCTTGTTCAGAGAGGAATTGCCTGGTATTTCGGTGCTGGACTGTCATTGGGCAGGGTCACACTGATATGCTACAGGATATTTTTTCTCTGTGAAGGGGCATAGTGTGCTAAAAGAGTATGCACCCTGAGTGACACCCTAAAATGAACAGGCACGGAAGTTTTTCTAGCTTTTGTTCTGTCTCAGCTGAGTGCATCTCTCTTTCTTTTTATATTTATGCAAATTGCTCTTGGGTCTCCCTAGGAGTAAAAGGGGAAACCAGACGTGGACTCCTTGCACACATGCCCTTAGAGAGATGCGACTGCATACACACTAGAGCGATAAAAACCCTTTTGGTAGGGGTTTATTTCTTAATGTAGGATGTAGATGCTTATGTGATAGTAAGACAACTAGGGAAAGAATGTGAGATATATAATATAATACAATTTATTACAGACACGATGTATATCTTATAGACATGGATCCATGGTACATAAAAGTGTATTTCAGACAGTTTAAAATAATTAGAAGTTATAAAATGTAGAATGTATAGGGTAAAAATCAAGGGGATTACCCTATACATTCTACATTTTATAACTTCTAATTATTTTAAACTGTCTGAAATACACTTTTATGTACCATGGATCCATGTCTATAAGATATACATCGTGTCTGTAATAAATTGTATTATATTATATATCTCACATTCTTTCCCTAGTTGTCTTACTATCACATAAGCATCTACATCCTACATTAAGAAATAAACCCCTACCAAAAGGGTTTTTATCGCTCTAGTGTGAATACACTATTCACACACACACACACACACACACCAGACCTTGACTTAACTGGCGCTCCTCTCTAAAACCTTTCTTAATAGTATTTCCTCTGTGGGTAGTGGGGGCCCACCTTAGATAGGAGCTATAGGTCCTTTAAGCGCTGTGAGTACAACACATATCAGAGATGCGACTGCACCTCACTGACGAGGGCCACAGATCCCGTAACGATCGTCTGGGGTTGTTGTTTCTCTTGTTCAGAGAGGAATTGCCTGGTATTTCGGTGCTGGACTGTCATTGGGCAGGGTCAGACTGATATGCTACAGGATATTTTTTCTCTGTGAAGGGGCATAGTGTGCTAAAAGAGTATGCACCCTGAGTGGCACCCTAAAATGAACAGGCACGGAAGTTTTTCTAGCTTTTGTTCCGTCTCAGCTGAGTGCATCTCTCTCTCTTTTTATTTTTAAACTCCAAATAGTAATCAGATGATTCGTGGACTCATTGTGTCAAAAAATAAATAAATTTATCAGGTACGCATACATTTTCTTATATGTGTGGGTGTGAATGTATATAACATTCCAAATTAGGTGCTTATACATATCTTTATTATACTACTATTATATACTATTAATATACTACTATATACTACTAATATATTACTATTATTTATATATTGGAATATACACACACCAGCCACTTTATTAGGTACACCTAATACACATGAGTTGGATCCCCTTTTTCCTTCAGAACTGCCTTGATTCTTCATGCCATGGATTTAACAAGGTGTTGGAAACATTCCTCAGACATTTTGCTCCATATTGACATGATAGCATCATGGAGTTGTTGCAGATTTGTCGGCTGCACATCCATAATGCAAATCTCCCATTCCACCACATCCGAAAGGTGCTCTATTGGATTGAGTGACTGTGGAGGCCATTGGAGTACACTGAACTCATTGTCATGTTCAAGTAACTAGTTTGAGATTATTTGAGCTTTGTGACATGGTGCATTATCCTGCTGGAAGTAGCCATCAGAAGATGGGTACACTGTAGTCATAAAGGGATGGACATGGTCAGCAACAATACTCAGGTAGGCTGTGGCGTTTAAGCAATGCTCAGTTGGTACTAAGGGGCCCAAATTGTTCCAAGAAAATATCCCCTACACCATCATTACCAGCCTGAACCATTGATGGATCCATGCTTTCATGTTGTTTTTGCCAAATTCTGACCCTACCATCTAAATGTTGCAGCTGAAATTGAGACCCATCAGACCAGGCAACGTTTTCCAATGTCCTATTGTCCAATTTTGCTGAGCCTGTGCGAATTGTAGCCTCACTTTCCTGTTCTTAGCTGACAGGAGTGGCACCCAGTGTGGTCTTCTGCTGCTGTAGCCCATCTGCTTCAAAGTTCGACGTGTTGTGCGTTCAGAGATGGTATTCTGCATACCTTGGTTGTAATGAATGGTTATTTTAGTTACTGTTGCCTTTCTATTATCTTGAACCAGTCTGCCCATTCTCCTCTGACATTAACAAGGCATTGTTGTGCACACAACTGCCGCTCACTGGATATTTTCTCTTTTTCGGACCATTCTTTGTAAACCCTAGAGATGGTTGTGCGTCAAAATCCCAGTAGATCAGCAGTTTTTTTTACTCAGACCAGCCCCATTCTGATGCTCGGTTTGAACTTCAGCAAGTCGTCTTCACCACGTCTAAATGCCTAAATGCATTGAGTTGCTGCCATGTGATTGGCTGATTAGCAATTTGTGTTAGCAAGCAATTGAACAGGTATTCCTAATAAAGTGGCCTGTGAGTGTATATAATTTAAAAAAAAAAAAAATGCTGCAAAAAAATCAAGCAAGCCTACTGATTTTCATCAAAACTCGACTCACAATCCACGTCCATACACCTGAATTATTGGCCGCATATTTTCTTTGAATAAGCGAAAAAATACACAGCATACTCAGGCGTATGGATGCAGATTTTAAGGATAGTTTTTTCTTTCATGTAATTAGCAAGAGTCCATGAGCTAGTGACGTATGGGATATACATTCCTACCAGGAGGGGCAAAGTTTCCCAAACCTCAAAATGCCTATAAATACACCCCTCACCACACCCACAATTCAGTTTTACAAACTTTGCCTCCTATGGAGGTGGTGAAGTAAGTTTGTGCTAGATTCTACGTTGATATGCGCTCCGCAGCAAGTTGGAGCCCGGTTTTCCTCTCAGCGTGCAGTGAATGTCAGAGGGATGTGAGGAGAGTATTGCCTATTTGAATGCAGTGATCTCCTTCTACGGGGTCTATTTCATAGGTTCTCTGTTATCGGTCGTAGAGATTCATCTCTTACCTCCCTTTTCAGATCGACGATATACTCTTATTTATATACCATTACCTCTGCTGATTTTCGTTTCAGTACTGGTTTGGCTTTCTACAAACATGTAGATGAGTGTCCTGGGGTAAGTAAATCTTATTTTCTGTGACACTCTAAGCTATGGTTGGGCACTTTATTTATAAAGTTCTAAATATATGTATTCAAACATTTATTTGCCTTGACTCAGAATGTTCAACATTCCTTATTTTCAGACAGTCAGTTTCATATTTGGGATAATGCATTTGAATCAATCATTTTTTCTTACCTTAAAAATTTGACTTTTTTTCCCTGTGGGCTGTTAGGCTCGCGGGGGCTGAAAATGCTTCATTTTATTGCGTCATTCTTGGCGCGGACTTTTTTGGCGCAAAAAAAAAAAAATCTTTTCTGTTTCCGGCGTCATACGTGTCGCCGGAAGTTGCGTCATTTTTTGACGTCCTTTTGCGCCAAAAATGTCGGCGTTCCGGATGTGGTGTCATTTTTGGCGCCAAATAATGTAGGCGTATTATTTAGCGCCAAAAAATATGGGTGTCGCTTTTGTCTCCACATTATTTCAGTCTCATTTTTTCTTTGCTTCTGGTTTCTAGAAGCTTGTTTATTGGCATTTTTTCCCATTCCTGAAACTGTCATTTAAGGAATTTGATCAATTTTGCTTTATATGTTGTTTTTTTCTCTTACATATTACAAGATGTCTCACGTTGCATCTGAGTCAGAAGATACTTCAGGAAAATCGCTGTCTAGTGCTGGAACTACCAAAGCTAAGTGTATCTGCTGTAAACTTTTGGTAGCTATTCCTCCGGCTGTTGTTTGTATTAATTGTCATGACAAACTTGTTAAAGCAGATAATATTTCCTTTAGTAATGTACCATTGCCTGTTGCAGTTTCCTCAACATCTAAGGTGCAGAATGTTCCTGATAACATAAGAGATTTTGTTTCTGAATCCATCAAGAAGGCTATGTCTGTTATTTCTCTTTCTAGTAAACATAAAAAATCTTTTAAAACTTCTCTCTCTACAGATGAATTTTTAAATGAACATCATCATTCTGATTCTGATGACTCTTCTGGTTCAGAGGATTCTGTCTCAGAGATTGATGCTGATAAATCTTCATATTTATTTAAAATGGAATTTATTCGTTCTTTACTTAAAGAAGTACTAATTGCTTTAGAAATAGAGGATTCTGGTCCTCTTGATACTAATTCTAAACGTTTAGATAAGGTATTTAAATCTCCTGTGGTTATTCCAGAAGTTTTTCCTGTTCCTAATGCTATTTCTGAAGTAATTTCCAGAGAATGGGATAAATTGGGTAATTCATTTACTCCTTCTAAACGTTTTAAGCAATTATATCCTGTGCCGTCTGACAGATTAGAATTTTGGGGCAAAATCCCTAAAGTCGATGGGGCTATTTCTACCCTTGCTAAACGTACTACTATTCCTACATTAGATGGTACTTCGTTTAATTATCCTTTAGATAGGAAAATTGAATCCTTTCTAAGAAAAGCTTATCTGTGTTCAGGTAATCTTCTTAGACCTGCTATATCTTTGGCTGATGTTGCTGCAGCTTCAACTTTTTGGTTGGAGACTTTAGCGCAACAAGTAACAGATCATGATTCTCATAATATTATTATTCTTCTTCAGCATGCTAATAATTTTATCTGTGATGCCATTTTTGATATTATCAGAGTTGATGTCAGGTTTATGTCTCTAGCTATTTTAGCTAGAAGAGCTTTATGGCTTAAAACTTGGAATGCTGATATGGCTTCTAAATCAACTCTACTTTCCATTTCTTTCCAGGGTAACAAATTATTTGGTTCTCAGTTGGATTCCATTATCTCAACTGTTACTGGTGGGAAAGGAACTTTTTTACCACAGGATAAAAAATCTAAGGGTAAAAACAGGGCTAATAATCGTTTTCGTTCCTTTCGTTTCAACAAAGAACAAAAGCCTGATCCTTCATCCTCAGGAGCAGTTTCAGTTTGGAAACCATCTCCAGTCTGGAATAAATCCAAGCCTTCTAGAAAGACAAAGCCTGCTTCTAATTCCACATGAAGGTGCGGCCCTCATTCCAGCTCAGCTGGTAGGGGGCAGGTTACGTTTTTTCAAAGAAATTTGGATCAATTCTGTTCTCAATCTTTGGATTCAGAACATTGTTTCAGAAGGGTACAGAATTGGTTTCAAGATGAGACCTCCTGCAAAGAGATTTTTTCTTTCCCGTCTCCCAGTAAATCCAGTGAAAGCTCAAGCATTTCTGAATTGTGTTTCAGATCTAGAGTTGGCTGGAGTAATTATGCCAGTTCCAGTTCTGGAACAGGGGATGGGGTTTTATTCAAATCTCTTCATTGTACCAAAGAAGGAGAATTCCTTCAGACCAGTTCTGGATCTAAAAATATTGAATCGTTATGTAAGGATACCAACGTTCAAAATGGTAACTGTAAGGACTATCTTGCCTTTTGTTCAACAAGGGCATTTTATGTCCACAATAGATTTACAGGATGCATATCTGCATATTCCGATTCATCCAGATCATTATCAGTTCCTGAGATTCTCTTTCCTAGACAAGCATTACCAGTTTGTGGCTCTGCCGTTTGGCCTAGCTACAGCTCCAAGAATTTTTACAAAGGTTCTCGGTGCCCTTCTGTCTGTAATCAGAGAACAGGTTATTGTGGTATTTCCTTATTTGGACGATATCTTGGTACTTGCTCAGTCTTTACATTTAGCAGAATCTCATACGAATCGACTTGTGTTGTTTCTTCAAGATCATGGTTGGAGGATCAATTCACCAAAAAGTTCATTGATTCCTCAGACAAGGGTAACCTTTCTGGGTTTCCAGATAGATTCAGTGTCCATGACTCTGTCTTTAACAGACAAGAGACGTCTAAAATTGATTTCAGCTTGTCGAAACCTTCAGTCACAATCATTCCCTTCGGTAGCCTTATGCATGGAAATTCTAGGTCTTATGACTGCTGCATCGGACGCGATCCCCTTTGCTCGTTTTCACATGCGACCTCTTCAGCTCTGTATGCTGAATCAATGGTGCAAGGATTACACAAAGATATCTCAATTAATATCTTTAAAACCGATTGTACGACACTCTCTAACGTGGTGGACAGATCACCATTGTTTAATTCAGGGGGCTTCTTTTGTGCTTCCGACCTGGACTGTAATTTCAACAGATGCAAGTCTCACAGGTTGGGGAGCTGTGTGGGGATCTCTGACGGCACAAGGAGTTTGGGAATCTCAGGAGGTGAGATTACCGATCAATATTTTGGAACTCCGTGCAATTTTCAGAGCTCTTCAGTCTTGGCCTCTTCTGAAGAGAGAATCGTTCATTTGTTTTCAGACAGACAATGTCACTACTGTGGCATACGTCAATCATCAAGGAGGGACTCACAGTCCTCTGGCTATGAAAGAAGTATCTCGAATTCTGGTTTGGGCGGAATCCAGCTCCTGTCTAATCTCTGCGGTTCATATCCCAGGTATAGACAATTGGGAAGCGGATTATCTCAGTCGCCAAACGTTGCATCCGGGCGAATGGTCTCTTCACCCAGAGGTATTTCTTCAGATTGTTCAAATGTGGGAGCTTCCAGAAATAGATCTGATGGTGTCTCATCTAAACAAGAAACTTCCCAGGTATCTGTCCAGATCCCGGGATCCTCAGGCGGAAGCAGTGGATGCATTATCACTTCCTTGGAAGTATCATCCTGCTCCAAGATTCTGAAGGAATGCTCGTTTGTTCTGCTGGTAGCTCCGGCATGGCCTCACAGGTTTTGGTATGCGGATCTTGTCCGGATGGCCTCTTGCCATCCGTGGACTCTTCCGCTACGACCAGACCTTCTGTCGCAAGGTCCTTTTTTCCATCAGGATCTCAAATCCTTAAATTTAAAGGTATGGAGATTGAACGCTTGATTCTTGGTCAAAGAGGTTTCTCTGACTCTGTGATTAATACTATGTTACAGGCTCATAAATCTGTATCCAGAGAGATATATTATAGAGTCTGGAAGACTTATATTTCTTGGTGTCTTTCTCATCATTTTTCTTGGCATTCTTTTAGAATTCCGAGAATTTTACAGTTTCTTCAGGATGGTTTACATAAAGGTTTATCTGCAAGTTCTTTGAAAGGACAAATCTCTGCTCTTTCTGTTCTTTTTCACAGAAAGATTGCTAATCTTCCTGATATTCATTGTTTTGTACAAGCTTTGGTTCGTATAAAACCTGTCATTAAGTCAATTTCTCCTCCTTGGAGTTTGAATTTGGTTCTGGGGGCTCTTCAAGCTCCTCCGTTTGAACCTATGCATTCATTGGACATTAAATTACTTTCTTGGAAAGTTTTGTTCCTTTTGGCAATCTCTTCTGCCAGAAGAGTTTCTGAATTATCTGCTCTTTCTTGTGAGTCTCCTTTTCTGATTTTTCATCAGGATAAGGCAGTGTTGCGAACTTCTTTTGAATTTTTACCTAAAGTTGTGAATTCTAACAACATTAGTAGAGAAATTGTGGTTCCTTCATTATGTCCTAATCCTAAGAATTCTAAGGAGAAATCATTGCATTCTTTGGATGTTGTTAGAGCTTTGAAATATTATGTTGAAGCTACTAAGTCTTTCCGAAAGACTTCTAGTTTTGTTATCTTTTCTGGTTCTAGAAAAGGCCAGAAAGCTTCTGCCATTTCTTTGGCATCTTGGTTGAAATCTTTAATTCATCTTGCCTATGTTGAGTCGGGTAAAACTCCGCCTCAAAGGATTACAGCTCATTCTACTAGGTCAGTTTCTACTTCCTGGGCGTTTAGGAATGAAGCTTCGATTGATCAGATTTGCAAAACAGCAACTTGGTCCTCTTTGCATACTTTTACTAAATTCTACCATTTTTATGTATTTTCTTCTTCTGAAGCAGTTTTTGGTAGAAAAGTACTTCAGGCAGCGGTTTCAGTTTGAATCTTCTGCTTATGTTTTTCATTAAACTTTATTTTGGGTGTGGATTATTTTCAGCAGGAATTGGCTGTCTTTATTTTATCCCTCCCTCTCTAGTGACTCTTGCGTGGAAAGATCCACATCTTGGGTAATCATTATCCCATACGTCACTAGCTCATGGACTCTTGCTAATTACATGAAAGAAAACATAATTTATGTAAGAACTTACCTGATAAATTCATTTCTTTCATATTAGCAAGAGTCCATGAGGCCCGCCCTTTTTTTGGGGTGGTTATGATTTTTGTATAAAGCACAATTATTCCAATTCCTTATTTTATATGCTTTCGCACTTTTTTATCACCCCACTTCTTGGCTATTCGTTAAACTGAATTGTGGGTATGGTGAGGGGTGTATTTATAGGCATTTTGAGGTTTGGGAAACTTTGCCCCTCCTGGTAGGAATGTATATCCCATACGTCACTAGCTCATGGACTCTTGCTAATATGAAAGAAATGAATTTATCAGGTAAGTTCTTACATAAATTATGTTTTTTTTATTTGAGACCTTAGTGTGCTTTGAATATATATATATTTGAAAATATTGAGTTATTAAGTATAAATACTCTTTTTACTGTACATGTTTGTTTAGATAGTTTTACTAAAGTACCAGTTTGCAAATATTAGCATATAAGTCATCTAAAGGCCAGAACTAGGAGGTCCATAGTAAGGACCCAAGGTTTCGTATTTTTTTTTTTTTACATTTGAAGTATATATTTAAACACTATGCTGATTTTTTTTTTTACTATAAAACCTTTGATCAGCTTTTTATTTTTACAGACGTACAGGTGAATCGATAACTCTTTTCACAAGGAAAGACTGGAAATTTGCAGAAGAGTTAATTGGAATATTGGAACGTGCAAATCAGGTAAAGCTTTCCTGTTTGGCACATATAAGTAAAGTGGCTTTTGAAAGTATTTTTCTTCCATCAGGTGGCGAAAGTCCTCAAGTCCTCATTTGTGGGAATATTCCCTCTAGGGGGAGACAAAAGACACCCCAACACACCAGAGCTTTAAATACCCCCCACTTCCCATGATCATCTGTCATTTTCTTTTGCCTCCTTGATGAGGAGTGAGGTGAAGTGAAGTGCAGATCTACTCTACCTGATCTGAGGCCCAGTTCAATGTTCCCTCTTATTTTTTAGAGCACTCTGTGCAAAAATTTTCTCTTGTAAGGTGTATCCAGTCCACGGGTTCATCCATTACTTGTGGGATATTCTCCTTCCCAACAGGAAGTTGCAAGAGGACACCCACAGCAGAGCTGTCTATATAGCTCCTCCCCTAACCCCCACCCCCAGTCATTCTCTTGCAACTCTCGACAAGATAGGAAGTATCAAGAGATATGTGGTGACTTAGTGTAGTGTTACCTTCAATCAAGAGTTTATTTTTAAACGGTACCGGCGTTGTACTGTTTTACTCTCAGGCAGAAATTAGAAGAAGAATTCTGCCTGGAGGTTGATGATCTTAGCGGTTTGTAACTAAAGGGACAGTCAAGTATAAATTAAACTTTCATTATTCAGATAGGACTTTTAATTTTAATTGACTTTCCAATTTACTTTTATCATCAAATTTGCTTTTCTCTCTTGGTATTCTTAGTTTAAACTAAACATAGGTAGGCTCATATGCTAATTTCTAAGCCTTTGAGGGCTGCCTCTTATCACATGCTTTTTAAATCTCTTTTCAACACAAAGAGACAGAAAGTACACGTGGGCCATATAGATAACACTGTATTCAGGCACAGAAAGTTATTTAAGATCTAGCACAATACAATGCTAAATTTAAGACAATAGATAATAAACAGTCACAGTCATGTGATCAGGGGGCTGGAAGAAGGTTCCTAGATACAAGGTAATCACAAAGGTAAAAAGTACATTAATATAACTGTGTTGGTTATGCAAAACTGGGGAATGAGTAATAAAGGGATTATCTATCTTTTAAAACAATAACAATTCTATGGTTGACTGTCCCTTAAGGTCCATTGCTGTTCTCACCCATAACTGAAGAGTATGGGAAAACTTCAGTTGGGGGAACGGTCTGCATATTACCTGCTTTGAGGTATGTTCAGTATTTTTATTTCTAGAGAGATGAATAAGTTCTCGAAAATGCTGACAGAGCTTGTGTATTTGAGGTAAGCTAGATGCAGTGATTTAACAACGACTGGGATCATGCTTACAAAACAGGGTAATACTCATGTTTATACTCATATTACTTTTTCTAAATTCTACAAATTTGATACTTTTGCTTCCTCGGAGGCTATTTTTGGGAGAAAGGTCTTACAGGCAGTGGTGCCTTCCGTTTAAGTGCCTGCCTTGGCCCTCCCTTCATCCGTGTCCTAAAGCTTTGGTATTGGTATCCCACAAGTAATGGATGAACCCGTGGACTGGATACACCTTACAAGAGAAAACAAAATTTATGCTTACCTGATAAATTTCTTTCTCTTGTGGTGTATCCAGTCCACGGCCCGCCCTGTCACTTTAAGGCAGGTGTTTTTATTTTTTAAACTACAGTCACCACTGCACCCTATAGTTTCTCCTTTTTCTTACTTGTCTTCGGTCAAATGACGAGGTGGGGGTTAGGGGAGGAGCTATATAGACAGCTCTGCTGTGGGTGTCCTCTTGCAACTTCCTGTTGGGAATGAGAATATCCCACAAGTAATGGATGAACCTGTGGACTGGATACACCACAAGAGAAAGAAATTTATCAGGTAAGCATAAATTTTGTTTTTACCTGTGCAAATTTTGGCCAAGTGACTAAAATGTGTGCGCACTTTATTTGTGAGTGTAGTGAAACTTGAAAATGTAATGATAATAATACATACAAAAATTAGCATATAGACATTCACATATTCTCTCACACACACACACACCCTTCTCACACACACAAGCACCTCACACACCATTTACACATACCTCACACACACCCTTTACACACACCGAGTGGCTTAGTTAGGTTTTTTGCTGCCCTAGGCATTCAAAATTCCTTTTAGGCATTATGAAACTAGTACAAGGTATTAAGAATAAAGGTAAAGGGGGGGGCGGAGCCAGCAACGCATTAGAGTGGACGCACATTTCTACAGCTCCAGCTACTATCGCTTACAAATTGATTTAAAAAGCTTTTCACAGTAACCTACTTCCTCTAATTATCGGAGAACAGATAATAAGACTTCTGCTTACTATTTGGTGACGGGCCTGATATGGCATTGATACAGCTGATCCCAGTTAGGACCGGAGGCCTACTCTGGGGCTGAGCGGATGGCGGCCATTTTCTTATCCACATGGTGAGGAAGATATCCTTTACAGATTAACCTATATTTTCCTAGGTGACATGAGACATTTCTTACTATTACCCCAATCTTCTGCATATGAGATGGTGGACGCTCATTGGATCCTAGCCGAGCTAAGCAAGCTTCTAGAGTCCTATAGACCTACTTTTACCACAGTCCCGGTCGGAGTCTCTGTTTCTGTGAATACCGGTGAAGTACAGGAGGAAGTTTGCCTATGCCTGACCGGTTGTGAAAGTGCAAGTGTGAGCGGGGATGCTTTGGGGCCCCAGCATCTACCGCATACCCCAGAACCTCTAACGAAGCTGCCTGAGTCCTTAAAAGCTGCTGCTTTTGAGAGCTGGTCACCCGATCAGCTCATGTCCTGTGAAACAGGAGTTGAACTCAGCGCTCTCTCTACATACCTGCCTTGGCCAGCGAACAGAGCTCCTGCGTGTGAGCTGCTTTGCTTTTCCCATGCTCAAGCATCTGGACTGTGCTTGGCTCCTTATGGAGGTCTCAGACGAGTAGACGCGATGCTGGTTAGGTTTGTGCCGGCTCCTCTTACCGTTGGAGGTCTTGATGTGCAGAGATGGCATGGCGGTGGACTCCTGCTTTCCCACTGTTTGATGCATTACTTCTCCGCATCACCTTTCAGACAGACATATCCCAGGAGTGGTATGGGTTAAATAAATGTTGGGACTGGACTGTTAATAATAATTGCACTTATTATTTGAAGGACCCCATCACACTTTCCCTGGTATAAGCGTCATATACCATATTGTGGACACACACCTTTTATATGTTTATAGTTTATCACTGATGTTAAGTTAAGATGCATATCCTACTGTTTGTCTCTCCTGCTTTGATACTAATTGTGCTTTGCAAATAAGGAGGGACAAATATGCTAACACTGATATTATTGTTTCATATTAAGTGCTGAACATTTCTAGGATCTTTCAATGTATTGTTGGACTTTCATCTATCATTGTGGGTCACATATGTTTGTTTTAAAGCTCATGCTACCTTATTAGAGTTCATTGTTGCAGGGTATCCTTTTCCATAGTTTTTTGGTTATTGTCCATTTCTATTTAGAGTTTTAGGGCGCAAACTCGCGGATTTGCTGATATGGCTACTACTGATGAGGGGTAGTATGTAGTGATGCAGCCAGATTTTTGTTAAAGTTACTAGAGTGGGCTGGACCCACATTGATAATACTATTTTGGACCTCCCTGCATTTTACATACATTAGCCCTATGCATGTAGTCCTTCTCTCCGTTTACAATTACTGCTTACTGTATTATGTCCCCCTGTACACCTCTTACACATATTACTGAGCCTAAGTGATTTTAAATATCTTCTCATGGAACAGTCATCCTGGCACACATAATACACCATTTGGATTGCCCGCACTTTCTGGCCAGACTTTATTTTACCAGCCCTGATACCTACCCATGGTCTTTGTAGAGCCCCTATGTTTATTTATGTGTGTTGACTCTGATAGGTTCCAAATGTGTTGTCAATGTACCACCCTTTTGTAGCTTTACACAACCTCTCAGGGTTGATAACTGTGGGTTTTAACCCCTCACCTTTTTTCACTTATTATGAGATATATGGGGGTTTAATGTACACGAATAAGCCTGGTCTTAAATTGATGTTTTCATAGTAACTACCGAATGTTTTAACCATCAATATAAGCAATTTACTTGTTATATTTCGCCTCACATGTACCAGCTCTACATTTATAGTTTACTGACTGCTAAACTGGTTCCTTATGTTTGAGATATGCTTTATCTTCCTCAAGCTAGTTCACCATGGTTTGACAGTTTCACAAGTAATATACTGTAGTTATTGTATTTAATTTACCACCTCCCCCCCCCCCCCCCACCCCTTCATAATATACCTCCTACCCTTGGAGGGTTAACTATGTGGCTTCTCTTGCCTATGCCGCAACCAAATTGTTGTTTCTACATATTTTACCATACTATTTACACAGTGGAGTAATACTCCAATAATATCCCTTTTGTTTCTATATACCATGTTAATTGCTAACTTACTTTAAGCTTACCAACCCAGAAGTGACCATTTACACTATTCATTTTAATTTATAAAAAGAGGTTCCAATCTTTTCTATAAGATTATACATATTAAAAATTGCACTCTTCTACTTATATAGAAATTATCAAACTGTAATGTACTATTTCTACTTGTTTTTATGTTGTGTTGTTTCATATATGTTGTAACACTTTTGCACAACCTCAATTAAAAAAAAAAAAAAAAAAAAAAAGAATAAAGGTAAAGGGTTTATTGAACAGATTAATTAGCAATGCAGATAAATGCAGACTGCATAAAAGGCAAAATTTCTGCAGACAAGTATACAAGGTTGGTAACGCAGTTCAGACAGTCTCAAAGCAAGCAGGTAGTACATGAAGGTGAAGATAGAAAATTGATGACACTACTTTGGGGATTTTTAACAGATGAGGGATATTGCCACTGGAAATATCTATCAGGCTTTGGGTGCAATATATGAATGGCTAGTAGGTGCTGTGTATCTACTACAACATATACTTGTTCAGCTAAGAGAAGCTGAAAAAAAGGGATACACGTAAGCACTCTCTTCCCTCTAGAATAATATGGGTGGTTACGTCAACACTAAAAACACTTTATTGAAAATAATTAAAAATGAGTTACTTTAAAAACATTGTGCTAGACACGGACAGGTTAATAAGCATTAAGGAACCCTAGTTAAATGTTTACTAGGGGTCACTAATAATCTCTGTGTTTGGGCTGAGTCAGATATAATCAATATTAATATGTATAACATTAGATAACTGAAATATGAGACACACTTAAGTGTATTGATGCTGCATACACCAAAGGGTCACCAATAATATGATCTAAATTACTATATCAAGATCTGATTATATTAGTAAGAGTACATATAACGTTGGTAATGTGGAGCGATACAGAGCAGCCAACAGTATACCAGTGTTAATAATGTGCTTGGGTGCAAACTTGAAACAGCGATTTTTAAGAGGTGCATGGAGCCTTTAGTAAAATGGTTGGGCGTAGTAAAACTGCATTCCCACAGATTCAATAGCCCCAATCAAGTGCAGATATTGCTTGCTCAATTACACTTCCAGTGTTAATAAACGTATGATGAAAACTCGCTTGTAATACAAACACAAATGTTGGACTGCCAAAGTGCACTGCTAAGATACACTGTTGCTATTAGTATTGTGGTAAAGCATCTAAAGATACTATCTATAAAATATGTATCAATAGCAACAGACTCCGTTTGCGAGGATCAATCCTTGAACTGATACTTCCAGTGTTAATGAACGTATGATGAAAACTCGCTTGTAATACAAACACAAATGTTGGACCGCCAAAGTGCACTGCTAAGATACTGTTGCTATTAGTATTGTGGTAAAGCATCTAAAGATATAAAGATACTATCTATAAAATTTGTATCAATAGCAACAGACTCAGTTTGCAAGGATCAATTCTTAAACTGATACTTTCCACAAAACATAAATTGCCCTAAGATCAATATAACAAGCTGGTACCCTTATTTGTTATATGAATTCCCTTAGGTCTATATCAAATACATTGCTCATTTGAGTACTCTAATGCGTTTGTAGTCATCTTAATATCAGCTCAGTGTAATGCTCGTGGGATACTCCTCTATCAGACCGAAGTCGGCCAGTAGTCTTGTTATCCCGGCGTCGAGCCGGAATGATAGGGAATATCCCAGAGCAGAGAAAGTTAGTAAGATGAGGAAGGCGGCATTCACCACAGGCAGGACAGTCCCCAGCGGCAAAGAGCAGGGAAGGAGATGCCGCGCCCCTAGCAATGGCTAGCGCGGTGTGACATAGCCCCCCTCTCAAGGGTTCCCTCCGGGAACCATAGTCGGCCTCAAAGGATGAGCAGCATGGAATCTGAAGACCAGAGATGGAGCATTCGTATCACGGGCAGGAACCCAGGAACGGTCTGCCACAGAGTAACAGGAACCCAGGAACAGTCTGCCACAGAGTAACACTTCCAATGTATCAGATACTGCAGTTGTCTGCGCCTGTATCTGGAGTCCAGGATCTTAGCTACCTCATATTTGGGGTCACCAGGGGTGGAGGAGGAGGAGCTTGATGCCGGGTATATCTATTCTTGGTGTAAAGTTTGAGTAGTGAGATGTGGAAGACTGGGTGTATGCGTAGGGTTTTGGGCAAAGCCACTTTGTAGGCAACAGGAGACGGTCTTTTCAGGAACCTTGTAAGGGCCAATAAACCTAGGCCCCAATTTGTGACAGGGTTGACATACCCCCCCCTCTCAAGGGTTCCCTCCGGGAACCAGAGTCGGCCTCAAAGGATGAGCAGCATGGAATCTGGAGACCAGAGATGGAGCATGCGTATCACAGGCAGGAACCCAGGAACGGTCTGCCACAGAGTAACACTTCCAATGTATCAGATACTGCAGTTGTCTGCGCCTGTATCTGGAGTCCAGGATCTTAGCTACCCCATATTCGGGGTCACCGCGGACCAGGGGCGGAGGAGGAGGAGCTTGATGCCGGGTATATCTATTCTTGGTGTAAAGTTTGAGTAATGAGATGTGGAAGACTGGGTGTATACGTAGGGATTTGGGCAAGGCCACTTTGTAGGCAACAGGAGACTGTCTTTTCAGGAACCTTGTAAGGGCCAATAAACCTAGGCCCCAATTTGTGACAGGGTTGACGTAGACAAATGTGTTGAGTAGAGATCCAAACACATTCACCCACTGTGATGGCACGTACAGAAGCTATATGACGATCAGCAAACTTCTTATATCTAGAGACAGCTGAACGTAGCTGAGAGCGAATACGTTGCCAATGAGTGGTGAGTCCAGTGATGTCGGTCTGCCGCAGGAACCCCAGTGGACTGAGCAGAAAGAGGGAAGACACAAGGTTGATACCCTGCTGCGGCTTGAAATGGAGAACATGGAAGAGAAGAGTGCCAATGAGTGTTTCTTGCCAGCTCAGCTAGGGGTAACAACTCAGACCAGTTGGTATGGTGAGCGTTGACAAAGGTAGGCTTCAAGATCCTGGTTTGCTCTCTGCTAGTCCATTGGTCTGAGGATGGTAGCCAGAAGACAAAGAAACAGTGGTTCCAATCAACTTACAAAAGGCTCTCCAAAAGGCAGAGATGAACTGTGGACCTCTGTCGGAAACAATATTCACAGGAATGCCATGAAGTCGTACCACATGCAAGAGAAAAAGACGATAATTATTGGGCAGAAGGCAGTTTGGTTAGGGGAATGAAATGAGCCAGTCTGGAAAAGCGATCCACCTCAACCCAGATAACTGTATGGTGGTCAGAAGAAGGAAGGTCCACAATGAAATCGATTGTTGTGTGCCCATGGTTGTTTGGGAATGGACAATGGTTGGAGCAAGCCAGGAGGCAAAGATTGGGGAGTCTTGTTGGCAGCACAAGTTGTGCAAGCTTTCACATAATCCTGAGCGTCAGACTTCATGGTAGGCCACCATACATGTTGGGAAAGACGCTTGAAAGTCCTAGTCGAACCAGGATGTCCATGAGCCCAGGCTAGCACAGGTATGCATAGGTTCAGAGGTACAAAGAGAATATCGTAGGCCACAGGGGCTCCAGGAGGTTTACTAGACTGGGTATGTTGCAATCTTTGCAGACGGGTGGTATTTTGTTGAGCAACCTTACAGGAGGGGGGTATGATATGTTTAATAGGAGCTTCAGAGGAATCACTTGAGTGAGGGAACTGACGGGAAAGGGCGTCCGCCTTCTTGTTCTTGGTCCCAGGAAGATAAGAGACCACAAAGTTAAAACGGGAAAAGAACAAGGCCCACCTGGCCTGTCGAGGATTGAGTCAATGAGCAGTCTCTAGATAATTCAGATTCTTGTGGTCGGTGAGAATCTGAATGGGATTGGCGGTGCCTTCTAACCAATGATGCCATTCAGTCAAAGCCATCTTAATGCTAAGAGTTCAAGATTACCCACATCGTAGTTTCTCTCAGCAGAAGTAAAGCGTTTAGAGAAAAAGGCTACAGGGTGTGACTTTGAAGTCACAGGATCCCTTTGGGTAAGAACTGCTCCAGCCCTTATCTCGGAGGCATCAACCTCTAAAGTGAACTGTAGGTCAGGATCAGGATGGCGGAGTACAGGAGCTGAACAGAAAGCCTTTTTCAGACAAGAGAAGGCATTTATGGCTTTGGGAGGCCAATGTTTACAGTCTTTTTCCGTTTTGTCAGTGAGAGGAGCGACTGAGAAAAGTTCTTTATAAACTTGTGGTAATAATTGGAGAACCCCAAGAACCTCTGTAATTCCTTTAAAGAAGTAGGTTGAGGCCATTCTAGAACTATAGTGAGTTTAGCAGGATCCATGGCAAAAAACTCCTTTGAGATGACATAACCAAGGAATTGGATCTGAACTTGATCACACTCATATTTTTCTAGCTTGGCTACTAAAGAATTGTCTCTGAGACGTAGAAGCACCTGTCTCACATGTCTATGATGCTTCTCTAAAGTGGAAGAGAAAACAAGGATATCATCCAGATAGACGATGACAGTGCGGTTGAGGAGGTCACGGAAGACATCGTTGACAAATGCCTGGAAGACTGCAGGGGCGTTACACAGCCCAAAGGGCATTACTAGCCCCAGCAGGAGAGGAGGAAGGGCGAATGAAACCTTTAGCTAGGTTTTCTTGGATGTACTCGTCCATGGATTTGATTTCGTCCTTGGAGAGTGGATAAGTCCTCCCTTTAGAAAGTGGGACTCCGGGAAAGAGGTTGATCTTGCAGTCATAAGGACGGTGGGGTGGCAGCACATCAGCTGCTTTTTGCTCAAACACATCCGCAAAGTCCGCGTATACTGAAGGAAGATTTGAAGGAGTCTGTATACTGGCTATGGGAATGCAGAGCAGAGGAGTAAATTTAGCAAGGCAGGAGTGGAAACAGAAGGTACCCCTTGAGGCCAGTTGTCCCTCATCCCAGTCGAACTGTGTACCCGAAGCCAAGGAATACCAAGGATAACAGGCTGTGCTGGGGAATTAATTACCTCAAACTACAGCTGTTCGGTATGAAGGACTCCCACAGTCAGGGTCAGGGGTGCTGACTTAAAATGGATCAAGCCTGAACCAAGGGGGGTGCCATCCAGACTAGTTATTTTGAGACAATGTCTTTTCTGCAAAAGAGGCAAGCCAGCTTGAATCATGAAACAGTGATCCAGGAAGTGTCCAGCTGCCCCTGAATCAATGAAGGCTTGAGTGTGGACAATATTCTGAAGGAAGGTAAGGGTAACAGGTACCAGGATCCAAGAGGAGTGAGGGAATTTAGTAGAGATCATGCTTAGAGGTACCCCTGTGTCATCCCCTAAGCATTGGATTTTCCCGGCCGAATGTCGCAGTCCTTTAGTTGGTGGGAGTTAGATCCACAATAAAAGCATAGTCTCAGTCTCCTTCTCTGTCTTTCAGACTCTGAAGGTTTGAAGGAGAGATCCATGGGTTCCTCCACTGAGGTAACTGGAGCTGCTGAAGGGGCAAAGGATACTGCCGAAACCGGACGGACAGGAGGACGGGAGGGAAGGACCCTCCTTGTTCTGTCTCTTTCGGCTTGTTTCTCCTTAAAGCAAGAGTCCAGACTGATACAAAGCATTCTAAAGTCATTCAAAGAAGAAGGAATATCCTGATAAGTGAGTTCATCTTTGATGCGTTCATGCAGACCCCTCCTAAAGGCTGCCTTGAGAGCACTGCCATCCCAAGTGGTTTCAAGTGCCAAGGTGCGAAACTCGATGGCGAATTGTGCCTCAGTTCTATTGCCCTGGCGGAGATCCAGGAGAGAATCTTCTGCAGCAGAGGTACGGCCAGAAGTCCCAAACACAGAAGATATAGCAGAAATGAAATCATCAACATCATGCAGGAGTGGAGCGTTCTGTTCCGAAAGGGGAAAGACCCAGGCTAGGGCCTTGTCTTTCAGTAAGGAAATGATAAAGGTGACCCTTGACTGGTGAGACTGAAAGTTGTGAGGATCATTGCGGAAGTGCAGCCTGCATCAGGCAAAGGTATCCAGGGTATACTTCCAGAAGCAGAGGAAGAAGCCACAGTACTAGAAGTAGGGACTGGTGGTGAAACAGGAGCGGTATTCCTCGCTGTAACTAGTAAGGAGAGTTGAGCGGTAATAGCCTCTAGCTTGGAATCCATATTCTGCAACTGTGTGGTATGGGTTCCCAATGTCTGTCCCTGAAGATAAACAGCTTGTGCCACCTCTTCTGGCTCCATGGCCCAAGTATAATGTAATGCTCGTAGGATACTCCTCTATCAGACCGAACTCGGCCAGTAGTCTTGATATCCCGGCGTCGAGCGGGAATGATAGGGAATATCCCAGAGCAGAGAAAGTTAGTAATATGAGGAAGGCGGCACTCACCACAGGCAGGACAGTCCCCAGCGACAACCGCAGAGCAGTCCAAGGACAAACTACTAGAATAGGCAGGCAGGGTTTGGCAGCAGTATATTAATCCAGTAGTTATGGGGTATAGCAGGCAGAGTAGTCAGACAGGCAGGGATCATACACAAAATAGGCAAATTGATACAACGATCTGTCACACCCAGGAGCACACAAAGTAACACCTATACTTGGGCAGTGACAGATCGTTGTAGTAGAACTTACATAGGCATAGGGTTAGCTCCACAGATGTCCGACCGGCATCAGAAGCGTGTGGCGATGACTCCAGCGCCACACGCATCCGGATCCGACACAACCCCTGGCAATGAGCAGGGAAGGAGACGCAAGAAGATGCTGCACCCCTAGCAACGGCTAGCGCGGCGTGACACCCAGTCACCAGTCTAATGCCGTATGTGTCAATTATCTAGCATTAAAAATACAGGGTCCCATTTGCCCTCTCCCCTTAACTTGTTTTGTCAGTATTTCGGCTTGTTCAAAAGGCGAGGCGCCGCAGCATCAACGGCCTTTTATGACTTAAACCACACCTCTTTTTCGTATTCGTAGAATTGGATCCTTTGTATATCTTATGCATCAGCGCACATAGGATCTTAATAGAACTATGAAGGTTTCTTAAACACCTGACTGAATTTCTAGTTAGAATATTTAAGAGGTATCTACATATTCAATATAAGATTGTAGTTTGTAAAAGGAATATCTACATTGTATATAAAGAGATTAATCTAGTATGAGAATATTAGCAAATACTGTGGAATATGAGCCTTTATTCTGCTTGCTGATCTTGCCTGTGTGTATGATGTCAAATATCTATAATTACAGCTATGTAATATGTGCTTAAGAATAGTAGTACACAAAGGCAATCAGAATACTTGAGTGTTTTGCAACAAGTAGTGCTAAACACCACAGCTTCCAGGACAAGTGTTAGTAGAGCAGCCAAGGTTAACACTTGCAGTGCAGTAGTCAGGATACAAGAGGCAGGCAGGAAATGTAGACAATTGCTAGTCAGGTAACTCTGCAATAGCAGGCAGTATACATAGATACGCTGTAGACAGATAACTCTGCAATGGCAGGCAAGATATGTGGATATGCTGTACACAGGTAAAACTGCAATAGCAGACAGGATACGTAAATAGGCTATAGACTGCTAACTCTGCAATAGCAGGCAGGAATGAAGATATGCAGTTAACAGGTAACGCTGAAATAAGAAGAAAGCAAAAGTACCTAGGACAGTCCTTAAGGATTATTGGGGAACCAGCCAGGGTCAGATCCCAGGAAATCAGTCCAGACACGAAACACAGTGCTAAGGGAATAATCCAGAAGAGAAGTTTTCAAAACGAAGTAGTAGTCAGGCACCAGGAAATGCAACAGATATGCAGTAAACAGGAATCTGGAACATAGGCTCAGACAGAGTATAACTCTTAATGTGAAGGCCGAGAACTCACAGCCAACCCGCCTAATATAGCATACTGCTGATTAGATGATTAACTACAGCTGGAAGGCAGGGGGAGCCAGAGAGCCAAAGTTGCAGGTAACGGAGTTCTAAAAAACCTGTGAACAAGCCATCTGGTGGCAAAGAGTTAAGTCATCAGGCTGGGAAACAATTGTATCGGACATAGAACCAGGTCCCAGGTTCAAGTCCAGGCTGGATCATGACACACACCATTTACACACACCACACAAACCTCACATACACACCACACAGAACTTACACACACCACACAAACCTCACACACCCTTTGCAGACACTTTACACAAACCTCACCCACACACCCCTCACCGACATATTTTACACACACCCCAGCCTTCATACACCCCTTACACACACCTCACACACACCCTGGTTTTCATATGATTAGCATAAGAATGGTGAATACATTAAAACAAAGCACTGTTTCCTAGGTCTAGAACAGACTTCTTATTCCCTGTCATATCTGGATATTTCTGCATACTAAACTTAATTTTTAAATGTGCATGTTCTGCTAAAAAAAAAATCTGGGTTCCTCACTGGTAAACTGAGGGGTAAATGCAATTATTAAAAAAAAACAATAAAACCATCTTTGGTACAAGGCAGTAAAATGGTTTAACTTGAAAGATTTAAAGGGACAATATATTAGCAGCATTTTTAAAAGGCATTTGCGCTCTCTGTGAAACAGGTGAGCACGGCCACACCTTATATTGTCTCATCACACTGTGAAGAGGATGGTTCGAGTGGCCAAAATATCTACAAAGATCACAGCTGGAGAATTGCAGAAGTTAGTTGCATCTTGGGATCAGAAAGTGTTTAAAACTACATTACCACACATCATTTGGAAGGTTTTCTCTACCCTCTTCCAAAAACAAACTTGAGCGTCTTCAGTTTGCCAAACACTACTGGAGCTTCAAATGGGATCACGTTCTATGGTCAGATTAAACCAAAATAGAGCTTTTTGGCAATAAACACCAGAGGTTTGGTGCACACAGAGAGGTTACCATATCGAAAAGTAATTCATGCCTACGGTTTTTGCGCTGTTTTTCTGCCAGAGGACCTGGATATTTTGTTATAATACATGGCATCATGGACTCAAATATCAACAGATATTAAATGAACACCTGGCTGCCTCTGCCAGAAAGCTTAAAATGGGCCCTGGTTAGATATTTCAACAGGGCAATGATACAAAACATACATCAAAAATCAACACAAAAATGGTCATAGCCATCCCAGTACCTTGACTTGAACCCCATAGAAAATCTGTGGGGTGAACTGAAGAGGAGAGTCCACCAGCGTAAACCTCGAATTTTGAAGGAAAAGTGTTCAAAACTACATTACTTGGAAGTCGTTTGGAAGCGTTTAAAAAAAAAAAAAGCCTCAAACCCTCTTCCAAAAACAAATTTAAGCGTCTTTTTGCTTATTGCTTTTTGGCAATAAACACCAGAGGTTTGGCGCACACAGAGAGGTAGCCATATGGAAAAGTACCTCATGCCCACGGTTAAATGTGGTGGTGGCTCTTTAATGTTTTGGAGCTGTTTTTCTGCCAGAGAACCAGGATATTTTGTTTTCATGTACTCAATTCATGGACTCAAATATCAACAGATATTAAATGAACACCTGGCTGCCTATGCCAGAAAGCTTAAAATGGGCTGTGGTTGGATATTTGTCAGAATTCACAATTACTGTATTAGTTACCACTCAGTCTCACAGGTATTGAATCCAAAAAGTTGTTAAACTAGGATTCTATTCAGTTCATAGACTGAGCGTAACACTATGGAACTCAGATGGATTGTATACCATAGGTTAATTATTGGTAGATGGAAATGATATTCACAAGTATACAATACATCTTTGGAGCATATTAGTGATTCCAGTCATGGAATTTTTCTTAAAGTGTCGTCTCCCCCCGCACAATTCTGAAGGGATTTTTCTTATGGTTTTAAGGACTGTCCATTCTACAATTGCTCAGGTTTTGGCAGCTTTGCCTGCTCAAAGTAAACCTTTACATTCTGAAACAAACCTTATACTGGACTTGAGATCCTCTAATTGGCAAGATGGCTTTGGATTTACCTAAACTCTCTGACTCTGATGTCTCTGAATTTTCTTCTGAGGGTGAATTCATTTCTTGTGACCAGGATTCTTGTCCTGATAAAGGTAAAGATTCTTCATCCTTTATTTTCAAATTAGAACATCTGCGTACCTTGCTGCAAGAGGTTTCATAGACTTTAGGTGTTCAGGACTCAGTCTTCAGACAAAAGTCAGTCAAGCAGCTTGCCTTAATCTTTAAGCCTTATGTTAAATCTTCAGGAGTTTTTCCTGTTCCGGAAACTATTTCCAAGTTAATCTTCAAAGAGAGCAGTAAACCATGTTTCCAGTATCTCCAAATAGCCTATAGATTTAGGAAACTATTCTGAAAGAAGATGGAGGATAGCAATTATTTCCAAGATCCAAAGGACAGGAAGCTAGAAAATGTTCTGGGTTTTTGTTTAAATCAACAATTGGTGTTGTTTATATAGCTTGTGCTATCATTCTTTGGTGTGATTTCTTTATCTGAGTTAGTTAAAGAAGAAACTTTTTGTATTATTATTTTAAGTTTTTATTCAAGTTTCTCAAGTACAGATGAATGAATGTAATACGAGCAGCAAAATCAACATAGATATACAATTATCAAAAAAGGGAAAAGGAACAAGAAAAATCTGCTTCGCATGAATTAGTATTTCTCTTAAAATATTGTTAAGGAGGACTTATCTAAGCATTGATTCTCTTCAACAGCATTTAGTGGGCGTAGGAGAAAGAAAAAAATAAATAAAAACTCCTCCTCTCATAGCTTATAGCTTGTAGTTTTTACATTGTTCTGAATATTTAACTAAGAAAACCACCTGTTGTGCCCTTCCATCACTCCAAAAATAAATTTTCTGCCAAAACTGACAAATTTTTGGGCATGACCAAATACAGTGAAGTAAGTCTGCCTGATTTGCACTACATTTCCAACATAGACTAGGTTCTTTGTACCATTTAGACATTTTTGCAAAGGTTATATATAGAGAATGAATAATTTTTAAATGGACTTCTCACCAAATGAGCGCACTCCCAGATTTATTGACCAGTTTTAAACCAACTTGAATATCACAAATGCTAATTTCTGGAAAAAAAGTCTGCCATTTACATTGTATCTCTTCCAGCTGCAATGTATTGTTTCTAAAACCAGACTTTTGACTCTATATGGTCCTGGTATGGACACAATTATTTCTACTGTGACTGTAGGTAAAATAACTTTTCTCCTTCAAGATAAAAAAAGCAGGACTCCTTATCATTTTTGTTCTGTTCGTCAATCTAGGAATCAAAAAAACACTTCTTCACAAAGAAATGACTTCCACTTGGAAAAAGTCTAAGCTGTCTTAAAAGTCAGCATTAAGGTGCGGCACCCGATCCGGATCTTCTTCTGGTAGGGGGTAGGTTATGCTTTTTCAAAAGACCTAAGCTCAGTCTGTTCAAGATCCCTGAGTATTGAACATTGTTTCCCAAAGATACAGTATAGGCTTCAGATGAAGGTTTTTTCTGTCCACCATTTCAAAGGCACTAGTTCAGGATTTATAACTTTACAGGATTTAAAACTTTAGGCACTTGTTCAGGATTTAGAACTCAAGGGAGTAATCCTTCCAGTTCCTATACCAGAACAAGGCCTAGGTTTTTTTTCAAACCATTTTATAGTTCCCAAAAAAGAGTGAACTTTCAGGCCTATTCTAGAATTAAAAACCTTGAACAAGTTCTAACCTTCAAGATCGAAACAATCAGAACTATACTTCCTCTTGTCCAATTCATATACATACTTAAAGGGGCATTAAACACTTTGAGATGGTAATATAAAATGATAAAGTGTATATAATAAAACAACTCTGCAATATACTTTCATTATTTATTTTGTCCTCTTTGCCTGTAATTCCATTCTGAAATTGTGAGCTTTTCAGTTCCTGTTAGAAATGGAAGTGCAGAACACTGTTAAATCCAGCACAACCATTGGCTGCACACTCTAGTGACCTATTTATAACTGATCCTAATTGGCCACAGCAGAGAAGGTAACACAAGTTACAACATGGCAGCTCCCATTGTTTTATAGACACTAAAACTTTACACTTATTTTGTCACTTTTTAAACAACTAATGAAACTTTAAAAAATACATCTACATGTTAGTCATGGACTAATCTTTTCTTTGAATGCATCATTCTATCTAGCATGTATTTAGTGTTTAATGTCCCTTTAAAGAGAAGTGCTAAACCAGGAACGAACAGCAGCTCAGTAGCTGTAAGGCACTGATGCAAAGTTGGCATCAGTTGGAGGGTTCCTGGGCACTGGTATAGTTCATAGTGGAGAAGTGGCTGAGGGCAAAGCAAAGTGGAACAGTGACCTTGCCTGGCAAGCAATGTGGCACAAAAGGGTAGTCCAGGAGTGTAGTTGAGGCAGGCAGGAAGTCCTTACACAGTCTGGCAATGAGGTACAGAATCAGAAAGCAAAAGAGTTGTCTGTTTCAGGCACAAATGGTCAGAGGAATAAATCAGCATTACACAGCAAAGCACACCCTAGAAGAAAATCCAGCAAACAGGCATGGAGGACAGGAAGTGCTGAGTATTTATAGCATTAGCTGATTGCAGATCTACCACAGTTGGCAGGCAAAGAATTAAAAAAGAAAAAAAAGAACAGGTTAGAAAAATAGAGAAGAAACTAAGGCTAACCTGTGGCTCAGCGGTAACGCACTGCAATACGAACCAGCAGTACTGGGTTCAATACCCACATAGGCCATGCCAGTAACTTGTTCTATTGGGAATAGCCTCTTTTAACCCAATTGTGCTTTTTACAGGGCCAATTTATGTACACAATAGATCTGAAGGTTGCCTATCTTCATGTCCCTATCCACAAGGTAGCCTTATCAGTATCTCAGATTTGCCTTTAGGGACAAACATTCTCAGTTTTTAGCTCTACTGTGTGGTCTTGCTATAGCTTCCAGCATTTTCATATAGGTTCTGGGAACCCTGCTGTCTGTAATCATAGCTCAGGGTATTTCAGTAGGTCCATACCTGGACGATATCTTAGTTCAGGCTCCATCTTTACATTTAGCAATTTGTCATACAATATTTTATTGTTTCTTCGTCAACATGGATGGAAACATGTTCCAAAAAGCTCAGGTGTCGTTCCTGGGAGTCGTCATGTACCCAATTTCAATGAGACTATCCTTAACAGATCAGAGGAAATTAAAGTTAGACAACTTGTGTGAAGCTTCAGTCAATTCTGATCCCTACTGTTGTTGTCTGTATGTAAGTGCTACGTCTAATGATTGCTGCTTCAGGTGACATTTAATTTAATTTTCACAATTTCACATGAGACCTCTTCAACTTTGCATGCTGAGCCAGTAGTGCAAGGATTACAATACATTTTCTCAAAGGATTTGATTGAATCCTGTAACAGTGTGATCTGTCATGTTGGATAAATCACCAGTCCATTTCTCTAGGAGCTTCCTTCATCCAATTTGGACAATAATCACAATAGGTGCAAGTCTCTCAGGTAGGGGTGCAGTATGGGGGTCCAGAAGTGTGTAAGGAGTTTGGTCTCCTCAGGAGGCGAGGTTACCCTTAGAAATGTATTAGAACTCAGAGTAATCTTCAGACCTGCCCGCTTCTAAAGGAGGAGTCTTATCTACGCTATCAGTCATACAATGTCATGAAGGTGGCATATATCGATCATCAAGGGAGAAGTTGTAGTTCTGTAGCGCTGGAGGACTCTTGAATTCTAAAATTGCTATAAAGCAATATATGCATAATTTCTGCTATCCACATTCTAGGCATCAACAATTAGGAAGCTAATTATCTTAGTTTCCAACCCTTTCATCCAGGGGAATTGTCTCTTCATTTGGATGTATTCAATCAGATAGTCAAGAAGTGGGGTCTCTCAGAGATAGACTTGATGGCTTTTCGTTTAAACAACAAGCTTCCAAGATATTTTCCAAGATTCAGGGATCCGCAGGCAACGTTTGTGGATGCTCTAACAGCTCCTTGGGTCTTTTTGCCTGACATACATTTTTCCTTCTACTGTTCTGCTTCCAAGATTGATTGCTCAAATCAAGCAAGAGCAGTTGTCAGTAATTCTAATTGCTCCTGCTTGACCTCACAGAACTTGGTTCACGCACTTAGTACAGATGTCCAGCTTCCCTACTTGGTCTCTTACTCAGTGTCAGAACCTATTATCTAAAGGTCCACTTTATGATAAAGATCTTGAGAGTCTCAACTTGAAAGCTTGGAGATCAAAAGCATAATTTTTTTTTTATTTTTTTTTTATTTTTATTGAGATGATAAAAACAGGCATACAACATGTATACATTTGCGTATAGCATTACAGTATATAGCATTACAAGAACAATAAGTTCGTACTGCATCTTACGGCACAGAAAATGTATACTTAACAGATTTAGTTAACAGTATTACTGCTTATTGCCTGTACCTTGCGGAACCTTCCATCATGACTCAATAGGTCACTTTCAGACCTCTAGCACTAAAAGAGAAGAAGAATATATATAATAGAAGGCAATTTGAAACAAGGAAACCTCTCTTGGGTCTCAACTAGTACACCTCAGGTTTTTAAGGTTTTCTGGGAAGGGGGTTTTTAAGACTTAATTTGAGCAAAACTAAAGTAATATATAAAAGGGAAAGAAGTGGAACACGCTTTCTTTAAGTATATTATGTGAGGATTATATAACTCTGTAGAGCACATGGCGTAGGGTATAATAATAGGGGAGCACGATAGGCTAAGCAACCAAACAATACCAGGCTGTAAAGACTCCAAATATCTAATAGCAGAATTTTGAATACTAATACAGAGGGTAGACAGCGCTAAGGTAAAATATAGGGAAATAAATAAATTTATTCCTCAGCTTGGAGCCTATGAGATGGAAGACTGCAATAATTTTATGTGAGGATTACAAAAAGGATCGTCTCAACGTAGTTAACTTTAGGATAGACTACATATGGGTCTACCTGTAAACTAGGCTAGCAATAATGCGGGTATAAAGGTACAAAGGTTTAAGGTCATATAGTGTGAAGACAGTTGGTTAGAGTGATGGCGTGGCTAAGTGACAAAGGTAAAAAGCTTTTGTTGAATGACTAAGGATGAATGCCACATACATTATATAAAATTCATTAACCCCTACACCCACACACAAAAAGGATACAAGCAAGGGCAGTTGTTGTTAGTAGTTAGCCTCCTTTTCAGTAATACATAAATAAGATATCTACGTGAGCAGTCCAATGCCATGGGAACAGAGTGTTGCTGAGGCACATCTATTGCATCTGAATAAGTGGAGCCGTACACCAAAGCCACATTAACATATGGGAGAAGTATGCGCTGTTTCAACTGTAAACATAAGCCTAATAAATGCTTTCAAGGTATCTAGGTAGCCAAGCAAAAAGATATTACTGTTGATCTATATCATGAAGTGCTAACTTAACACATATCTAATACAAATTTAGCTCCCAGACACATGTTAGAGAGTCTGCATGGCGGCAAATGTTCCGGTACTTTAGGAGCTTAAGAGCCCCCTATTCATCTCTATAAGGCATTTAAGTACTTGGGAGACTAACCCACACCGATTCTCCATGTTATGCCCCCAGGGTCAAAAAGCTGGAACAAATTGCCATCCTGCTTGTTAAAGTCTGAGGCTCCGCAACTCAAGTCCCCTCTGTTCATAGTGTGCCCATAGTGAACCCGAAGGGGCCCAATACAGAGGCACCAAAAGAGCTTGGAAATTATCTGCTGAAATGTCGGGTTAGGAGTCTCTGGAGTCTGTGTCCCTATCTCGGTAATAGGGTGCAGATATCTCCAAAGGTACTGGGTTCTTACCCTCTCTGGTTTCTGCGGCGGTACCACCGTCAGTGACTTCTCATGTCTGGCAGCCGCTGGGTATTGGCTAGTAGCCAGCGATCTGTGCTTCTCGTCCGAGGACTGTGTGCGGCCCACAGGCTGTTTTGGCCGCAAAGGTATAGTGCACAAGAGAGTGGGGGCACTATCCTCGTGGAGAAGGGCTGCTGTAGCTGCCGTCTTTGACAAAGCGCTCAATGCTGGTGCAACTGTCGGTCCTCCTTCTGACTCGGTCTCCCCTAGTGAACCAGGTTTATGTAGAGGCCCTGGGGAAATTGGCAGCTCTAGTATTCGGCACAGTTCCAGCTTTAGCTCTTCAAAGTGAGACTTGAGGAGAGATTGCATCTCATATTTTCACTGATCCACAGCGCTCATTATAGCTTCCATGCTACGTCCCCACCAACTATCAGTCCACAGCTTTCCGGATTGCCTAATTTTAATGTCTGTATACGAAGTGGCAGTCTGCAACAGCTTTGGTAGCACAAAGTGTGCATTTATTATCCTACCAGAGGATATCGTAACTCCGGAGTTCGGGGGGGGGGGGGAATATCTCTGCAGCCCCAGACCTACTCTCCAAGACCTATACAGGGTCCACTCCTGATCCACACGATGCTGCGTAGCTACAGAGATGGCCTCCTGTCCTGAAAATAGGCCTGAAGTGTAGCTGACTCAAGGAACATAGGCTAAAAGTCCGTCAAAACATCCACTCCTAGTGCACATCAATTCTCTTTAACAAATTTCTGTTTCAGGCCAGCAAATATCGAAGTTTTGATATAATTAGCTTATAAAAAGAGATTCGGGCTCGGAGAGCTTCACTGAGACGTGTCTTGCCGCAATGAGTGCAGGCTCCACCCCCTCAAAAGCATAATTTTAAAGCAGTGATTTATTTATTTTTTTTAATTATGTTGTAAACTCCTTAATCCAAGCAAGGATACCTGTCATGAGGAAGATCTATCACAAAGTATGGAAAGTTTTTCTTTCCTGGTGTGAAAATCAAGAATTTCCAATAATTCTGCCATTCTTACAAGAGGGTTTAGACAAGGGATTGTCTGCTAGCTCTTTGACGGGTCAAATTTCATCTTTCTGTTTTATACGATAAGAGTTGCTAAAATTTCTGATATTCAGAGTTTTGTTGAGGTTTTAGTCAGATTAAGACAGTAATTAAGCCAATTTCTCCCTCTTGGAACCTTAATTTGTTTTTAAGATTCGTACCACTCACCCCATCTGAATGCATGCTTTAGGTATTCAGGTTCTGTAGAAGGTTCTGCTTCTATTGGCTATATCTTTGGGCCAGAAGTGTTTTAGAACTGTATGCCCTTTCTTGTGAGTATTCTTATCTGGTTTTCCATCAAGATTAGTCTCTGTTTTAAGAACTAAATTAGATTTTTTTGCCAAAGGTAGTATCTTCTGGCAACTTCAATAGGGAAATTGTAGTTGCTTCTCTTTGCCTAAAAGAAAGACTCCTACATAGAGCCTTATAATTCAGGCTACAAAGGATTTTATGCCATACCCTAATTTGTTCATTTCTCAGGTCCACGCAAAGGCCAAAAGGCCACGGCTGTTACTTTAGCTTCTTGGTTATAGCTTTTAATTCACAATGCTTTTTTACCACTTCGGAAGCAGCTAGGAAAGTTATCCAGGCTGCTGTGTCTGGAAATTCGATGTTTGCCTTTTTGAAAAAAAAAGTATTTTCCTGTCAAATTACTTGTGGACTCTACAACTTGGTTATTAGTTCCCAGAAGTAATGGACTAGTGGACTCTAACAAAAGAAAACTAAATTTATACTTACCTGATAAATGTATTTCTTTCAAGGTGGTGGGAGTCCACAAGGCCCACCCAATTTATTTTTATTTATTTTTCTAGCTGCAGTTTTGCACCTCATTTTCCATTCTCTGTCCTTTCCTACATTTCTACTTCTCCTTACTTGGCTACAGGGACGTGCAGTCATAGGAGACAGGGGAGGCACTGCTTCCCCTGCCATATGGGGCCAAAGTTTAGTTAAATTAATTTTAATTAAGAAAAAATTGTAAAAAAAAAAAAAAAATTAAAAAAAAAATCACCATTTTTTTTCCACCCATGTAATGTAATGCTATGGAGAGGCATAATACAGGACTGCATCTCTCCATAGCAAAACATGGTTACATTTCTTCAATAGCAGCAGCTCCACCCACTGGTGGTAACTTAAAACTACCTTAAAGAGACATTAAACCCATTTTCTTTCTTTCATGATTCAGATAGAGAATACAATTTTAAACAACTTTCTAATTTACTTCTGTTATCTAATTTGCTTCATTCTCTTGATATTCCTTCCTGAAAAGCATATCTAGATATGCTCAGTAGCTTCTGATTGGTGGCTGCACATATTTGCCTCCTGTGATTGGCTCACCCATGTGCATTGTTATTTCTTTAACAAAGGCTATATAAAGAGTGAAGCAAATTAGATGATAGAAGTAAATAGGAATGTTGTTTAAAATGGTATTCTCTGTCTGAATAATGAAAGACAATTTTTGGGTTTAATGTCCCTTTAATCAAAAATAATGACCAATAGGAGGCATCCCTCATGATGCCTCTTAGGGAGAGAGCCAATCAGAGAAGTAAAAACTCATTTTAAACTCTTCTTGGCATTATTAGTTATGCAAGATGCAGGGCTGGCCCTGTCTGATGTTCACTAACTTCCTGTTACTGTGATCTGGTCTGGGACCCTCCCACTAGCACAGGCTTCACTAGAAACAAGAGGGGAGAATAAGGACTGCAGGAAGAAGTGCACACACAGTAAGGGGTAGGGTTTATAGCTTTCCTCATTCTGTTAAATGATAGTATTAATATTAATGTTTTTAATGTGATCTGTAAGCTTTCTACTTATTAACAATGTTGAGTGTTGTGACTGTGAGGAGTGCTGGTAATGATAATAGCTTCCCACATTTTGCTGGCAGTTTATTTTAACTTTTTTTGTGACTATTTTGTTTTTAATGTAATCTGGTAATTTGCTGCTTTTTAACAAGTTAACAACATTGACTGCAGAGCATGCTTTATTACTTACAACTCTCAGAAATGCTAGTGCCTTTTTTATGCAGGAACCTCTCCTGGTCTGTATAATAAATGATGCTTTATTACTACAGCTCTCAGTAAGTATTGTGTTGTCACTAGCTGGTGCCCTTGTGCAAAAAAGGAAATACTAGTGCATTTTTTATGCAGGAACCTCTTCTGGTCTGTATAATAAACAATATTCTTTCCCTCCTGTAAAACAGTCAGTGCTGAGTACACTCCTATGTCACCCAAGATATAAGGTGAGATCTACTGGGTCCAGACACTTCTGAGTATCTTAGTTATGTGCACTGAAAACTAAAGAGAACTAAACTGTGCTGATTTTGTTTCTATGTATGTGGATTAGATAGACTGATTTTCTGTCATCCTAGTTGTTTTCCTTCAATAAATACACTTTTTTTTTACTGCAGTTTCCCATGCTTTTGGGTTTTCCTGTTTATAACACCTCACTTTTTATTGTCTTTCTGTAATATGATGATCTGTCTGTCATTTATTAAAAAGCATAGTTTTTATATTTTTAGTATTACAAAATTATTTTATATGATATATTATTATTAGTGGTTTAAATCCAGAAGTGAGCTGTGATATCTCTCAGGTAATGATGTCCAGCTCCTGAACGAATCGTTCTTTTGAACTGGTTCTTTTCAGTGAACTGTGAATCAGTTCACCAGGCTGAACTGATTCATTTGCAAACAGTTCACTTCCTGAGTCTGCAGCAGCACTGTTAATAGATCCTAGAGTGAGTTCTGCTTCTGCTAACTCCTCCTTTGCAATGAATCAGACAGCCTCACTCTAGGATCATATTACCAGTGCAGCTACTGACTCTAGAAGTGAACTGTTTGCAAATGACTCAGTGTACTGTTAACTATAGTAACTCCTTTGCAATGAATCATTTAGATAACAATACACCGATTCAAATATCAGGTCACACTCACAGCAGTTCTCAACAGACCCCTGCATTTACCCCCTAACTGCAACTTTATTTCTGAATAAATATGTATTTATATGCCCACCCCAAACCTGGTTCAGCATCCCATGTGTGTGTGTGTATATATATATATATATATATATATATATATATAGAGAGAGAGAGAGAGAGAGAGAATTTGTTGTTCTTCCTCTATATCTAAGCTAACATTTACTTAGCAACAGCTGCAAATATATATATATATATATATATATATATATATATATATATATATATATATATTTGTAGCTGTTGCTAAGTAAAAGTTAGCTTATAGAGATAAATAGCTTGTAGTCCCAGTACACAGGATTCAGGAGTCGGACTGTCACACAACTCACACAGTCAGTGACTCATGATTCAGGAATGAATCAGCACTGCAGGAAACGGATCTGCAATCGGAGCGTCCGTAACGCGGCTCTTCCTCATGTTCAGTAGGTGAACTGGTGAATCGGTTCATGAACCGGTTCAGTTAATCGAACCTTCCGAAATGAACCGATTCACCCAGAAGAACCGAACTTCCCATCACTACTCTCAGGAAATGTATGGGGGAAGGGAGTCTGCATCTTGCCTGGTATATTGTGGCATTTAGCTGGCATTCATGTGAGTATGGGAACTGATTGGACAGTTTTAATAAGGTATATGATGAGTGGCATAAATGAGGGAAGGGAGTCATGTGGCAGAAAACTGTAATAAGTGGTTGTAAAAGGCCCTTAATCTTAATCAAACGTAGTGTATTACTGGCACACAGTAAGTAGGAGCAGGGGGCACTCCATCTTGTCAAGTACAACTGGCATATAATATTAATAAAACATTTTATTCAATATTATATGTTTTACTCATGTAAAAGTCACATGGAAGTGTGTATGTGTGTGTATCTGAGTGTGTGTGTGCTTGTCTGTATATTATATTGTCTGTGTATTCCTGTGGGTGCTTGTGTATGTGTGATTGAGGATGTATGTGGCTTCTTGTCTGTGCTTTTTGGGTGCTTGTTTGTGTGCATTTGGTGCCTGGTTTTGTGTATGTTCGTTTCTATGTGTATATAACTGATGGTGCTTGCGTGTCTGTGCGTGTCTGTCTGTGTCTGTGTGAGTTTTCTTGTATATCTGAGTGTATATTTCTGTGTGTGATTCTGTATGTGTCTGTTTATGTGTGTGTCTGTATGTGTTAGTGCCTCTGTATGTCCGAGTGTGTTTCTGTGTGTAGGTGAATCTATGTTTGTGAGTGTGTGTTTCTATGTATGTGTGGGGGGGCCCTGATTAATGGTTTTGTAAGGGGCTGTACAAGGATGTCAGTAGTATGTTAGGACTGTACATGGATGTCAGCAGTTTTCTAGAAATGTAGATGATGTTAGTAGTATGATAGGGCTATACATTGATGTTAGAAAAAATAAATATACTGTATATGTTTTTTTTCCATTAAAATTCTGTTTTTATAGCCTTATTTCTATCATTTCTTAGGTGATTTGCTTCACTTGTATTTTAGCTATTAGATATAGAATTTCATAGTGGGCAGGGTTTTAGTACTTGGGCCACTGAATTGTACTTGCCCCCTGGTTCCAAAATTTCCAGTCATCCCCTGAATTTTTTATGCATTAGTTGCATTAGAGGGTTTCTGGTTTTAACATGTGGTCAGATTGTTTGGAAGCCTTGTTTGTGTACTTGCAAGTATTTCATTCTGCCTGGGTCAGAATTCAGTCTACACCAAAATCGCTATTATTTAAAAAGATAGACAATGCCTTTATTACCCATTCTCCAGCTTTGCATAATTAACATTGTTATATTAATATGCTTTATAACCGTTTAATCTCTACATTTCTGACCGTTTAAGCCACTACAGACAGCCTCTTATCACATGCTTTTTTATTAGCTTTTTCACAACAAGACACTGCTAATTTATGTGTGTCATATATATAACATTGTGCCCTCTCCCGTGGAATTGTGCAGGACACAGCACTAACTGGCTAAAATGCAAGTCAATAGATAATAAATAAATAAATAGCCCTGAGATAAGGGGACTATCTGCAGAGGCTTAAATACAAGATATTAGATACTATTCTAATCGTCATTGTGTAACCAGCTAATTTAATCGTAAATTTAAGTTACCTCTATTAGGTTCATATATATGCTTCTCAGGCCTATCATAGCCACTGCCTCACTAGCCTCTGAGCTCACTGCACGTCACTGCTTGGCTATATGTACAACTGGCTTATCAGAGAGGTAGGAGGAATTGAGTATTCTTGGAGTTTTGGGAATCTTTGCCTCCTCTTAGTGGTCAGGAGTTAAATCCCATAAGTGAATATAAATGTGATGATTCTAAAAAGAACCCAAAACAAAAGTTCATATAAGGATATGTGTTTTTTCTTGTGCAGACTTCTGTATCTCTTATGCCTTTTCTGTCCTTGAAGATTTCTCAAAGGAAAGGAGAAAGAAATAGCAACATAGTGTAATTCTGTGATGGTTATCAACAATGTATCAGGTTTGTGGCCAAATGCCTACTCACATGTACTTCAGCTTACGACCAAACTCAGGGGAATGCGCACACCCACTTTATACTGGTGGGTAAACAGTACTCTCACGATGAATATAGTATAAAAAATTTATTTAAAATGTAATAACAACGTCACAAATGCGATACACAACAACTTATACAGAGGTTAATGGAGCCTTATATCTTGATATTGCTCACAAAAGTCAGCTCCTACTGCAGGATGTCAGCGGATTCAGGCAGCAGAAACTTAACCGCTGCACTGATCCACCTAAACCCAAATGGGAGTGGCTCCTCCTACAAGTGTGTCCGCAAGTGTATAGACGCCCAGGAGAGTAGAGAAATCCAACGATCGTTTCGCTTTGCAGCTTTTTCAAGGATATAAAGTGCGCATGTCCATAAGTCCTTATACACCAGTCTCTTGTATTTAAAACGGATATCCGGATTTTTCTGTTGCCATTTTGGAAAAGGGCATAAGTATCTTCCGTTTGATCAAATGAGATTAATTTCTATTTGCAGTCATTTAAGGAAAACACAAGTGTGTACTTCTTAATTTGCTTTACATTTTGCCAGACAAAATACACTATATTTAATAGGAAATCACAAACCTTAGTAAATTGTGCCACCTCCTAAAATATATTCCAAATACGATATACCAGGTATGTTGTACCTTTCTTGCATACTGTTTAACTAATTATACCCTTCATTCTTTATGTCAGTGCTATGTTGATCATATATTTATAATTAGTTAAACAGTATGCAAGAAAGGTACAACATACCTGGTATATCGTATTTGGAATATATTTTAGGAGGTGGCACAATTTACTAAGGTTTGTGATTTCCTATTAAATATAGTGTATTTTGTCTGGCAAAAATGTAAAGCAAATTAAGAAGTACACACTTGTGTTTTCCTTAAATGACTGCAAATAGAAATTAATCTCATTTGATCAAACGGAAGATACTTATGCCCTTTTCCAAAATGGCAACAGAAAAATCCGGATATCCGTTTTAAATACAAGAGACTGGTATATAAGGACTTATGTACATGCGCACTTTATATCCTTGAAAAAGCTGCAAAGCGAAACGATCGTTGGATTTCTCTACTCTCCTGGGCGTCTATACACTTGCGGACACACTTGTAGGAGGAGCCACTCCCATTTGGGTTTAGGTGGATCAGTGCAGCGGTTAAGTTTCTGCTGCCTGAATCCGCTGATATCCTGCAGTAAGAGCTGACTTTTGTGAGCAATATCAAGATATAAGGCTCCATTAACCTCTGTATAAATTGTTGTGTATCGCATTTGTGACGTTTTTATTACATTTTAAATACATTTTTTATACTATATTCATTGTGAGAGTACTGTTTACCCACCAGTATAAAGTGGGTGTGCGCATTCCCCTGAGCTTGGTCGTAAGCTCAAGTACATGTGAGTAGGCATTTGGCCACAAACCTGATACATTGTTGATAACCATCACAGAATTACACTATGTTGCTATTTCTTTCTCCTTTCATTTGAGAAATCTTCAAGGACAGAAAAGGCATAAGAGATACAGAAGTCTGCACAAGAAAAAACACATATCCTTATATGAACTTTTGTTTTGGGTTCTTTTTAGAATCATCACATTTATATTCACATTTCTCTTTGATTGTGATGTTTGGTATATTTTTTATATTACTTGTTGTTTTGTATTAAATCCCATAAGTAATGGACTCAATTTATCAGGTAAGCATACATTTTGTTTTCTTTCCTAGACAGCACAACTAAAATATCCTAAAACACTGTGTGAAAGCCCAAAGTTGACTTACATTTCTACTTTTCCACTAGGAGGTTACAGATGAATTATTTGAAATGGCTGAACGATACAAAAAATTTAAGATTAAAAAAGACAGTGAAAGAGGCCTTGTACCACAACGAAGAAAATGGCGTGAAAACTATTAATGTCCATATATGTATGTATTTTTTGTTCATTCGTATTGTGATTTTTTTTACAAAAGAGCAAAAAAGGAAATTAAATCTAAATTAATCCAAAAATTATAAATGTTATTGATCTGTTGCAAAAAAATACTACTTTTAAGAAGTTCTTGACCTGTCATATAATAAATGCAATTCATTGCTGTGCATTTGAAGTTTAGATTTCTATCCCTTAACCCCTTAACGACGCATGTCGTACAGGGTACGTCTTACACAAACTGGTCTTTAAAGACCAGCGACGTACCCTGTACATCGTTAAGGGTTTCAAGCGGCTGGAAGCGATCCTGATCGCTTCCAGCCGCTTTCAAGGTATTGTAGTGATGCCTCGATATTGAGGCATCACTGCAATACCTTTTTAGGCACACCGATGCAGAGAGAGCCACTCTGTGGCCCTCTCTGCATCGGCCAGTGATGGTGCCGATCGTTGGTGGGTGGAAGCCATTGAAGGGAGGTGGGTGGGCGGCCCATCACTTGGGAACTTCCTTCCGGCTGTTCTCTATGCCGGGAGCGCGCACTGATGGTGAGGGGCGGGTGCGCGCGCACCCGCGATCTAAGACAGTTGCTGACTTGCTGGGGAATTTTTTTTTTGGTGGGAGAGGGTGGTGGGTGCAGAGGAGCAGTGATCTGGGAATAATCTGGTAATGATCTGGGAGGGGGAGGGTGTAGGGTATGGAGGGGGGCAGCTACACTACAGAAAAAGTTAGGTTTATAAAAAAAAAAGTTATTTTGCAAAGTGGGTTACAGAGCTCATTGGGGGGATCAGGCAGGTTGGGGGCTAAGGGGGGATCCTACACAGCAGGATATGATATATTATTTATTTTTTTAATAATTAAAAAAAAAACAAAATAAAACTTTTATTTTAGTACTGGCAGACTTTCTGCCAGTACTTGAGATGGCGGGGACAATTGTGGGGTGGGGGGGGGAAGAGCGCTGTTTGGGAGGGATCAGGGGGTGGGATGTGTCAGGTGGGAGACTGATTTCTACACTAAAGCTAAAATTAACCCTTCAAGCTCCCTACAAGCTACCTAATTAACCCCGTTACTGCTGGGCATAATACAAGTTTCGTGCGCAGCTGCATTTAGCGGCCTTCTAATTACCAAAAGCAATGCCAAAGCCATATATGTCTGCTATTTCTGAACAAAGGGGAACCAATCAGCCAATCGGATTGAACTTGAATCTGATTGGCTGATTCAGTCAGCCAATCAGATTTTTCTACCTTAATTCCGATTGGCTGATAGAATCCTATCCCATCTTGGATGACGTCACTTAAAGGTACCGTCATTCGTCGTTAGTCGTCGGGAAGAAGAGGATGGATCTGCGTAGGCTCCTCTGAAGATGGCTCTGCTCCGCTCAGGATGGATGAAGATTGAAGACGCCGCCTGGATGAAGACTTCTATCGGATGGAAGATTTCTTCAGCGCCCCTTGGAGGATCACTTCTGCCGCTCCGGATCTCCTCTTCGGTTCCATCGGTGGCTTGGCTGAGTGAAGACAACTCAAGGTAGGATGATCTTCAGGGGGGTAGTGTTAGGTTTATTTAAGGGGGGTTTGGGTTAGATTAGGGGTATGTGGGTGGTGGGTTTTAATGTTGGGGGGGTTGTATTTTTCTTTTACAGGCAAAAGAGCAGTTTTCTTTGGGGCATGCCCCGCAAAAGGCCCTTTTAAGGGCTGGTAAGGTAAAAGAGCTTTGAACTTTTTTAATGTAGAATAGGGTAGGGGCATTTTTTCTCTTGTTAAGTGTATCCAGTCCACGGATCATCCATTACTTGTGGGATATATTCCCTTCCCAACAGGAAGTTGCAAGAGGATCACCCACAGCAGAGCTGCTATATAGCTCCACCCCTCACATGTCATATCCAGTCATTCTCTTGCAACCCTCAACATAGATGGAGGTCGTGAGAGGACTGTGGTGTTTTATACTTAGTTTATTTCTTCAATCAAAAGTTTGTTATTTTTAAATGGCACCGGAGTGTGCTGTTTTTTCTCAGGCAGTATTTGGAAGAAGAATCTGCCTGCGTTTTCTATGATCTTAGCAGAAGTAACTAAGATCCACTTGCTGTTCTCACACATTCTGAGTGAGGTAACTTCAGAGAGGGAATGGCGTGCAGGTTTCCTGCAACTAAGGTATGTGCAGTAAAATATTTTTCTAAGGAATGGAATTGACTAAGAAAATGCTGCTGATACCGAAGTAATGTAAGTAAAGCCTTAAATGCGGTGAGAGCGACTGGTATCAGGCTTATTAATAGAGATATATACTCTTCAAAAAAATGTGTTTTAAAACGTTTGCTGGCATGTTTAATCGTTTTTTAACGTACATTTGGTGATAAAACTTATTGGGGCATAATTTTTTCCACATGGCTGGCTTAATTTCTGCATAGAAACAGTTAACTGAGGCTTCCCACTGTTGTAATATGAGTAAAACAGTGCGCAGTAAAAATTCAGACTCAGACTTCCTGCTTCTTCCTGCATGATCCAGGACTTCTCTAGAGGGCTCAAAAGGCTTCAAAAGTCATATTGAGGGAGGTAAAAAGTCACAGCAGAGCTGTGACAGTGTGTGTGACTGTTTTAAAAAACGTTTTTTTCTATTGTTAGTCCGTTTTGGGTATTAAGGGGTTAATCATCCATTTGCAAGTGGGTGCAATGCTCTGCTAGCTTAATACATTTACTGTGAAAATTTGGTTGGTATAACTGCTTTGGTTCATTGTTATTTCAACTTGAGACAGGTTTTGTGCTTCTTAAAGGCGCAGTAGCGTTTTTTATATTGCTTGTAAACTTGTTGTAAAGTGTTTTTCAAGCTTGCCAGTCTTATTGCTAGTCTGTTTAAACATGTCTGACATAGATGAATCTACTTGTTTCATTTTGTTTGAAAGCCAGTGTGGAGCCCCATAGGAATATGTGTACTAAATGTATTGATTTCACTTTAAATAATAAAGATCAGTCTTTATCTATAAAAGAATTATCACCAGACGACGAGGGGGAAGTTATGCCGACTAACTCTCCTCACGTGTCAGTACCTTCGCCTCCCGCTCAGGGGGCGCACGCTAATATGGCACCAAGTACATCAGGGACGCCCATAGCAATTACTTTACAGGACATGGCTACAATCATGAATAATACCCTGTCAGAAGTATTATCTAGATTGCCAGAATTGAGAGGCAAGCGCGATAGCTCTGGGATTAGGAGAGATGCAGAGCGGGCAGGTGCTGTAAGAGCCATGTCTGATACTGCGTCACAGTATGTTTTCCCTATACCTAAAAGGCTTACAGAAATTATTAGCAAGGAGTGGGATAGACCTGGTGTGCCCTTTTCCCCTCCTCCTATATTTAGAAAAATGTTCCCAATAGACGCCACTACACGGGACTTATGGCAAACGGTCCCTAAGGTGGAGGGAGCAGTTTCTACTTTAGCAAAGCGTACCACTATCCCAGTTGAGGACAGTTGTGCTTTTTCGGATCCAATGGATAAAAAATTAGAAGGTTACCTTAAGAAAATGTTTGTTCAACAAGGTTTTATCCTGCAGCCCCTTGCATGCATTGCGCCTGTCACTGCTGCTGCGGCATTCTGGTTTGAGTCTCTGGAAGAGGCCATTCACACTAGCTAGCTAACTCATTTGTTTCTGATGCCATTGTACATTTGACTAAACTAACGGCTAAGAACTCCGGATTCGCCATCCAGGCGCGGAGGGCGCTATGGCTTAAATCCTGGTCAGCTGACGTGACTTCTAAATCTAAATTACTTAATATTCCTTTCAAGGGGCAGACCTTATTCGGGCCCAGCTTGAAAGAAATTATTGCTGACATTACTGGAGATAATGGTCATACCCTTCCTCAGGACAGGGCCAAATCAAAGGCCAAACAGTCTAATTTTCGTGCAGGAGCAGCATCAACTTCCTCCGCTCCAAAACAGGAAGGAACTGTTGCTCATTCCAGACAGGCCTGGAAAACTAACCAGTCCTGGAACAAGGGCAAGCAGGCCAGAAAACCTGCTACTGCCCCCAAGACAGCATGAAGGAACGGCCCCCTATCCGGAAACGGATCTAGTGGGGGGGCAGACTTTCTCTCTTCGCCCAGGCGTGGGCAAGAGATGTCCAGGATCCCTGGGCGTTGGAGATCATATCTCAGGGATATCTTCTGGACTTCAAGGCTTCTCCTCCTCAAGGGAGATTTCATCTTTCAAGGTTATCAGAAAACCAGATAAAGAAAGAGGCATTCCTAAGCTGTGTACAAGACCTCCTAGTAATGGGGGTGATCCACCCAGTTCCGCGGACGGAACAAGGACAGGGATTTTATTCAAATCTGTTTGTGGTTCCCAAGAAAGAGGGAACCTTCAGACCAATCTTGGACCTAAAGATTTTAAACAAATTCCTAAGAGTTCCATCATTCAAAATGGAAACTATTCGGACCATCCTACCCATGATCCAAGAGGGTCAGTACATGACCACAGTGGACTTAAAGGATGCCTACCTTCACATACCGATTCACAAAGATCATCATCGGTTCCTAAGATTTGCCTTTCTAGACAGGCATTACCAATTTGTAGCTCTCCCCTTCGGGTTGGCTACTGCCCCGAGAATCTTTACAAAGGTTCTGGGCTCACTTCTGGCGGTTCTAAGACCGCGAGGCATAGCGGTGGCTCCGTATCTAGACGACATCCTGATAAAGGCGTCAAGCTTTCAAATTGCCAAGTCTCATACAAAGATAGTTCTGGCATTTCTGAGGTCGCATGGGTGGAAAGTGAACGTGGAAAAGAGTTCTCTATCACCACTCACAAGAGTCTCCTTCCTAGGGACTCTGATAGATTCTGTAGAAATGAAAATTTACCTGACGGAGTCCAGGTTATCAAAACTTTTAAATGCTTGCCGTGTCCTTCATTCCATTCCACGCCCGTCAGTGGCTCAGTGCATGGAAGTAATCGGCTTAATGGTAGCGGCAATGGACATAGTGCCATTTTGCGCGCCTGCATCTCAGACCGCTGCAATTGTGCATGCTAGGTCAGTGGAATGGGGATTACTCAGATTTGTCCCCTCTACTAAATCTGGATCAAGAGACCAGAGATTCTCTTCTCTGGTGGCTATCTCGGGTCCATCTGTCAAAGGGTATGACCTTTCGCAGGCCAGATTGGACGATTTTAACAACAGATGCCAGCCTTCTAGGCTGGGGTGCAGTCTGGAACTCCCTGAAGGCTCAGGGATCGTGGACTCAGGAGGAGAGACTCCTCCCAATAAATATTCTGGAGTTAAGAGCAATATTCAATGCTCTTCTAGCTTGGCCTCAGTTAGCAACACTGAGGTTCATCAGATTTCAGTCGGACAACATCATGACTGTGGCTTACATCAACCATCAAGGGGGAACCAGGAGTTCCCTAGCGATGTTAGAAGTCTCAAAGATAATTCGCTGGGCAGAGTCTCACTCTTGCCACTTGTCAGCGATCCACATCCCAGGCGTGGAGAACTGGGAGGCGGATTTTCTAAGTCGTCAGACTTTTCATCCGGGGGAGTATGAACTCCATCCGGAGGTGTTTGCTCAACTGGTCCATCGTTGGGGCAAACCAGAACTGGATCTCATGGCGTCTCGCCAGAACGCCAAGCTTCCTCGTTACGGATCCAGGTCCAGGGACCCGGGAGCGACGCTGATAGATGCTCTAGCAGCTCCTTGGTTCTTCAACCTGGCTTATGTGTTTCCACCGTTTCCTCTGCTCCCTCGATTGATTGCCAAGATCAAACAGGAGAGAGCATCGGTGATTCTGATAGCGCGTGCGTGGCCACGCAGGACCTGGTATGCAGACCTAGTGGACATGTCGTCCTGTCCACCATGGACTCTACCTCTGAGGCAAGACCTTCTAATACAAGGTCCTTTCAATCATCCAAATCTAATTTCTCTGAGACTGACTGCATGGAGATTGAACGCTTGATCCTATCAAAGCATGGCTTCTCCGAGTCAGTTATTGATACCTTAATACAGGCACGAAAGCCTGTTACCAGGAAAATCTACCATAAGATATGGCGTAAATACCTGTATTGGTGCGAATCCAAGAGTTACTCATGGAGTAAGGTTAGGATTCCTAGGATATTGTCCTTTCTCCAAGAGAGTTTGGAAAAAGGCTTATCAGCTAGTTCGTTAAAGGGACAGATCTCTGCTCTGTCTATTCTTTGCACAAGCGTCTGGCAGAAGTTCCAGACGTCCAGGCTTTTTGTCAGGCTTTGGCTAGGATTAAGCCTGTGTTTAAAACTGTTGCTCCTCCGTGGAGCTTAAACTTGGTTCTTAAAGTTCTTCAAGGAGTTCCGTTTGAACCCCTTCATTCCATTGATATTAAACTTTTATCTTGGAAAGTTCTGTTTTTGATGGCTATTTCCTCAGCTCGAAGAGTCTCGGAGTTATCTGCCTTACATTGATTCTCCTTATCTGATTTTCCATTCAGACAAGGTAGTTCTGCGTACTAAACCTGGGTTTTTACCTAAGGTGGTTTCTAACAGGAATATCAATCAAGAGATTGTTGTCCCATCATTGTGCCCTAATCCTTCTTCAAAGAAGGAACGTCTTTTACATAATCTGGACGTAGTCCGTGCCTTGAAGTTCTACTTACAGGCAACTAAAGATTTTCGTCAAACATCTGCCCTGTTTCTCGTTTACTCTGGGCAGAGGAGAGGTCAAAAGGCTTCGGCAACTTCTCTCTCCTTTTGGCTTAGAAGCATAATACGCTTAGCCTATGAGACTGCTGGACAGCAGCCCCCTGAAAGGATTACAGCTCATTCTACTAGAGCTGTGGCTTCCACCTGGGCCTTTAAAAATGAGGCTTCTGTTGAACAGATTTGCAAGGCCGCGACTTGGTCTTCGCTTCACACTTTTTCAAAATTTTACAAATTTGACACTTTTGCTTCTTCAGAGGCTGTTTTTGGGAGAAAGGTTCTACAGGCAGTGGTTCCTTCCGTTTAAGTTCCTGCCTTTTCCCTCCCATCATCCGTGTACTTAAGCTTTGGTATTGGTATCCCACAAGTAATGGATGATCTGTGGACTGGATACACTTAACAAGAGAAAACACAATTTATTTTTTACAGTTCTTCTCTGTGAAAGGCACATATTGAGCAAAAAGAGGCTGCTTCTAGGGTGGTAACTAGCCATAGAACAAGCTATTATGCTATTGTTCGTTCCCAGGTTGAGCGCTTCTCTCTTTTATTTATGCAAAATTATGACACTTAGGGAAGTCTCCCTAAGTGTGATGCGGGAATCCAGACGTGGACCCGTTGCTCGTGTGCCTAGAGGGATATGGCTGCACCTCACTGACGAGGCCCACAATAGGCCGAAACGTACGTCTGGGGTTTTGCTGTTTCTCTTGTTCAGAGAGGGATTGCCTGGTATTTCGGGGCTGGACTGTACTGTGAAGTCAGGATCAGACTGATATGCTACAGGAAAGTTCTTCTCTGTGAAAGGCACATATTGAGCAAAAAGAGGCTGCTTCTAGGGTGGTAACTAGCCATAGAACAAGCTATTATGCTATTGTTCGTTCCCAGGTTGAGCGCTTCTCTCTTTTATTTATGCAAATTATGACACTTAGGGAGACTTCCCTAAGTGTCATGCGGGAATCCAGTACGTGGACCTGTTGCACGTGTGCCTAGAGGGATATGGCTGCACCTCACTGACGAGGCCCACAATAGGCCGAAACGTACGTCTGGGGTTTTGCTGTTTCTCTTGTTCAGAGAGGGATTGCCTGGTATTTCGGGGCTGGACTGTACTGTGAAGTCAGGATCAGACTGATATGCTACAGGAAAGTTCTTCTCTGTTGAAAGGCACATATTGAGCAAAAAGAGGCTGCTTCTAGTGTGGTAACTAGCCATAGAACAAGCTATTATGCTATGTTCGTTCCCAGGTTGAGCGCTTCTCTCTTTTATTTATGCAAATTATGACACTTAGGGAAGTCTCCCTAAGTGTGATGCGGGAATCCAGACGTGGACCCGTTGCTCGGTGTGCCTAGAGGATATGGCTGCACCTCACTGACGAGGCCCACAATAGGCCGAAACGTACGTCTGGGGTTTTGCTGTTTCTCTTGTTCAGAGAGGGATTGCCTGGTATTTCGGGGCTGGACTGTACTGTGAAGTCAGGATCAGACTGATATGCTACAGGAAAGTTCTTCTCTGTGAAAGGCACATATGAGCAAAAAGAGGCTGCTTCTAGGGTGGTAACTAGCCATAGAACAAGCTATTATGCTATTGTTCGTTCCCAGGTTGAGCGCTTCTCTCTTTTATTTATTAAAACACAATTTATGCTTACCTGATAAATTTATTTCTCTTGTAGTGAATCCAGTCCACGGCCCGCCCTGTCCTTTCTAGGCAGGTCTAAATTTTTAATTAAACTACAGTCACCACTGCACCCTATGGTTTCTCCTTTCTCGTCTTGTTTCGGTCGAATGACTGGATATGACATGTGAGGGGAGGAGCCTATATAGCAGCTCTGCTGTGGGTGATCCTCTTGCAACTTCCTGTTGGGAAGGGAATATATCCCACAAGTAATGGATGATCCGTGGACTGGATACACTACAAGAGAAATAAATGTATCAGATAAGCATAAATTATGTTTTTATTTTGGGGGCTTTGTTATTTATTAGGGGGCTTAGATTAGGTGTAAGTAGCTTAAAATTGTTGTAATATTGTTAAATGTTTGTAACTTATTTTTTTATTTTTTGTAACTTAGCTTTTTTTATTTTTTGTAACTTAGCTTTTTTTTATTTTTTGTACTTTAGTTAGTTTATTTAATTGAATTTAATTGTAGTTATTTGTAGGTAATTAATTTAATGATAGTGTAGGTTTAATTGTAACTTAGGTTAGAATTTATTTTACAGGTAATTTTGTATTTCTTTTAGCTAGGTAGTTATTAAATAGTTAATAACTATTTAATAACTATTCTAACTAGCTAAAATAAATACAAAGTTACATGTAAAATAAATATAAATCCTAAGATAGCTACAATGTAATTATTAATTACTTTGTAGCTATCTTAGGGTTTATTTTACAGGTAAGTATTTAGTTTTAAATAGGATTCATTTATTAAAAGTATAGTGTAGTGTTAGGTGTAATTGTAACTTAGGTTAGGATTTATTTTACAGGTAAATTTCTCTTTATTTTAACTAGGTAGCTATTAAATAGTTAATAACTATTAAATAGCTATTGTACCTAGTTAAAATAAATTGAAAGTTGCCTGTAAAATAAATATAAATCCTAAGATAGCTACAATATAATTATTATTTATATTGTAGCTATATTAGAGTTTATTTTAAAGGTAAGTATTTAGTTTTAAATAGGATTCATTTTAGTTAATAAGAGTTAAATTTATTTAGATGTATTTCATTAATATTTAAGTTAGGGGGGTGTTAGGTTTAGTGTTAGACTTAGGTTTTATGGGTTAATCATTTTATTACAGTGGCGGCGGTGTAGGGGGGGGCAGGATAGGGATAATAATTTATTATAGGTGGCGACGGTGTAGGGGGGGGCAGATTAGGGGTTAATAAGTTTAATATAGGTTGCGGCGGGGTCTGGGAGCGGCGGTTTAGGGGGTTAAACTATTTAGTTGCGACGGGGTCCGGGATCGGCAGGATAGGGATTAATAACTTTATTATAGGTGGCAGCGGTATAGGGGGGGCAGGATAGGGTTACTAGGTATAATGTAGGTGGCGGTGGGCTCCTGGAGCGGCGGTTTAGGGGTTAATACATTTATAAGAGTTGCGGCAGGGTCTAGGAGCGGCGGGTTTAGGGTTAGTAACTTTATTTAGTTGCTGGGGGCTCCGGGGGGCGCGGTATAGGGGGTAGAACAGTGTAGTATAGTGTTGGGTGCTTAGTGACAGCTTATCAATAAAGCTGTCAAAAGCCGAAGAGCAGCGAGATCGGATGAGTTATAACTATCACAGTCCGCTGCTCATCGCCCCATACTTGGTGCGCAGCTTTTTGACAGCTTTTTTGATAACTTTGGCGAACGTGTTCAGGTCCGCGGCAGCGATGGTAGGCGAGCTTAGGCGGGCGTATTGGACCGACGAAGGCAGGTAGACGGCTTGATAAGTACCCCTCATAATATAAAGTACTATTCTTACATTTATTAAGATATAATAAAAAGAAATAAATGCAGAAACTAAACTCTTGATTATATATAAACTGAAAAAAAAAAGTTACTGCTTTAGTTCTTTTTAATTGTAAACAGCCGTACAATATTTAGCTAGATATAAGACGTGTCATTGTTATCTAATACGTAGAAAGTCTGGATAACCGATTCAATAGATTTTCCCTCCAATGCGCAAGCGTAAAACTAACAGAGATATGGGTAACTTCGGCTTCTACAATTACAAATGCGCATGCGCGATTTAGCTGAATTGACGCGCAGGCTTATTAGGAAGGGTTATGCTGGTAATGATATGCATAGGAGCGAAATGTTATTGGTCAATCATTTCATATACACACTATGCCGAAAACGATGGCTGGGAAAGGTGACGTCATGGCCGGGTAATATTAGTTAAAATATAAGGTTTGTAAGCTTTGTTTTATACAAAATATAGGTTTAGTTAGCTTTTAATAGATGATAATTAGTACAAAATATGGGACTATTGAGTAACGAAAAAAGTAAAAAACAGTATCCTTTAAGGGGTTAAGTATTGTATTACATGAAAATAAAAAAAATAGATTACCTCTTCAAAAGGTGAGTACATGCATGACAATAAACTAAGTAAGTTTAGTCCAATATTGTTGAAACTTCACTGTTTTGGTAGCAAAATGCTTTTGCACTATGCTTTAATTGAAACCTTTTCAAGCAAAAGTTTTTATTAACCAGTGTATTAAAGTGAATGTAAATTTTCATGAATCAGTGCCCGTATTTTAAAAATACTATTAAAACAGGGGCACTTTCATTCATGAAAGTATACATTGCAGTAGTTTTGTTTAAAATACTTAAAGGGACACTGAACCCAAATTTTTTCTATCGTGATTGAGATAGAGCATGCAATTTTAAGCAACTTTCTCTTGTAAAGGTGTATCCAGTCCATGGGTTCATCCATTACTTGTGTGATATTCTCCTTCCCAACAGGAAGCTGCAAGAGGACACCCACAGCAGAGCTGTCTATATAGCTCCTCCCCCTAACTGCCACCCCCAGTCATTCTCTTGCAGCTCTCGACAAGAAAGGAAGTATCAAGAGATATGTGGTGACTTAGTGTAGTTTTTACCTTCAATCAACAGTTTATTTTTAAACGGTGCCGGCGTATTACTGTTTTACTCTCAGGCAGAAATTGGAAGAAGAATTCTGCCTGGAGGTTTGATGATCTTAGCGGTTTGTAACTAAGGTCCATTGGCTGTTCTCACACATAACTGAAGAGTATGGAAAGAAAACTTTAGTTGGGGGGACGGTCTGCAGATTACCCTCCTTTGAGGTATGTTCAGTAAAGTTTTTTTCTAGAGAGATGATAAGGTTTAGAAAATGCTGACAGTGCCTGGTATATTTTGAGGTAAGCCTGATACAGTGATTTAACGACTGGGATCATGCTTACAAAAAAGGGTAATATACATGTTAATACTCATATTACTTAGTGTAAAAACGTTTGCATGGTTTATAGAAAAAAGTTTTTTCTCTGAGGGTGATAATCTTTATTTGGGGCCTAGTTTTCCACATGGCTAGTATAGATTACTCCTAGGAGTACTTTTGTAAGGCCCACTGACATTGAGTGCATTGTGGGAGGGGCCTATTTTTGCACTCTAAATGCGCAGTTGATATCATAGCTGAGACATCCAGCTTCCCTAAAGGAGTCCTCTGGCATCTAGGACCACTATATAGGGGTTTTTTTTACTGCAAATAATCGTGTTTAAGGGCAGGTAGGAGCCACAGCAGAGCTGTGGCAGTGTGTTTGACTGTTTAGCGGTTTTAACGTTTTTCTAATCCGGTTTGGGGCCTAAGGGGTTAATCATCCATTTGCAAGTGGGGTGCCATGCTGCTTTTAGTCCCTTATACACACTGTAAAAATTTCGTAGAGTTTACTACTTTTTAACACTGTTTTGCAGTTTATGTGGTAGTTTTTTTCTCTTAAAGGCACAGTACCGTTTTTGTATAATTGCTTTTTCACATTTGATTAAGTGTTTTCCAAGCTTGCTGGTCTCATTACTAGTCTGTTAAACATGTCTGACATAGAGGAAACTCCTTGGTTCATTATGTTTAGAAGCCATTGTGGAACCCCCTCTTAGAATGTGTTACCAAATGCACTGACCTTTCTATAAGTTATAAAGACCATATTATGGCTTTTAAAGATTTATCACCAGAGGTTTCTCAGACTGAACAAAAGGGAGGTCAAACCACCTAGCTCTCCCAATGTGTCAGAAACCTATATCTCCCCGCTCAAGTGACGCCAAGTACATCTGGCGCGTTCAATGCGTTTACCTTACAAGACATGGCGGGCAGTTATGAATCATACCCTCACAGGAGGTATTGTTCCAAACTGCCAGGGTTACAAGGGAAAGCAAGACAGCTCTGGGGCTAGAACAAATACAGAGCTTTCTGACGCTTTAGTAGCTATGTCTGATATACCCTCACAATGTGCAGAAGCCGAAGCAGGAGAGCTTCTATCTGTGGGGTGACATTTCTGATTCAGGGAAGGCGTTACTTCAGTCTGACTCTGAAAATGACAGCGTTTAAATTTAAGCTTGAACACCTCCGCTTTGTTGCTCAGGAGGTTTTAGCAACTACTGGGATGACTGTGACAACAGTTGGTACTCCCAGAAAAATTGTGTAAAATGGACAAATACTTTGGCAGTGCCTGTTTACACTGAATGACTTTTTCCAATCCCTAAGAGGTTTTCAGAAATTATTACTAAGGAATGGGATAGACCAGGTGTACCGTTCTCTCCCCCTCCTGCTTTTAAAAAGATGTTTCCTAAAAATGTCGCAACACGGGACGTCGTGGCAGACGGTCCCTAAGTGGAGGGACAGTCTCTACCCTAGCTAAGGCGTACAACTATCCCTGTCGAGGACAGTTTGTGCTTTCCTAGATCCAATGGATAAAAAATTAGAGGGTTCCTTAAGAGAAAATCTTTATACAACGAAGGTTCATTCTCCAGCCTCTTGCATGCATTGCCCCATCGACTGCTGCAGCGGCTTTCTGGTTCGAGTCTCTTGAGGAGGGGCTTTACAGGGTAGAGACCCCCGTTGGAGTGATATCCTAGACAGGCTTAAAGCTCTTAAGTTAGCCATTTCCTTTATTTCTGACGCCGTGTTTTCATTTAACCAAGCTAACGGCTAAGAATTCAGGTTTTGCCATTCAGGCGCGTAGGGCGCTAATGGCTTAAATCCTGGTCAGCTGACGTTACTATCAAAGGTCTAAACTTCTCAACATCGCCCTTCAAGGGCAGACCCTATTCGGGCCTGGACTGAAGGAGATCATTTCTGAGTATTACTGGAGGAAAAAGGCCACGCCCTTGCCCCAGGATAGGTCCAACAAATATTAAGGACTAAACAGCCTAATTTTCGTTCCTTTCGAAACTTCAAAAGTGGGGCGCAGCTTCAACTTCCTCTACTAGCAAAACAAGAGGGAAATTTTGCCCAGTCCAAGCCAGTCTGGAGACCTAACCAGGCTTGGAACAATGGGGAAGCAGGCCAAAAAAAAACCTGCTGCTGCCTCTAGAACAGCATGAAGGAGTAGCCGCCGATCCGGGACCGGATCTATTGGGGGGGCAGACTTTCTCTCTTCGCCCAGGCTTGGGCAAGAGATGTCCAGGATCCCTGGGCTCTGGAGATTGTTTCCCAGGGGGGATATCTTCTGGATTTCAAAGGCTTCATCTCCAAAGTGGAGATTTCATCTCTCACAATTATCTGCAAACCAGATAAAGAGAGGCATTCTAGACGTTGCGTTTCAAGACCTTACTGGTTATGGGGAGTGGATCCACCCAGTTCCAAGGGAGGAACAGGGCAGGGCTTCTATCAAATCTTTTATAGTTTTCAAAAAAGATGGGAACTTTCAGACCAATGCTTGGATCTCAAGATTCCAAAACAAATTGGCTCAGGGCCCATCCTTTCAAGATGGAGACTATTCGAACCATCCTACCTATGATCCAGGAGAGGGTCAATATATGACTACCAGGGTGGACTTAAAGGATGCTTATCTACGACATTCCGATACACAGAGATCATCATCATTTCTCAGGTTCGCCTTCCTAGACAGGGCAGTTACCAGTTGTGGCTCTTCCCTTCGGGTTAGCCACTGCACCAATAATTTTTACGAAGGTTCTGAGGGTCCCCTTCTGGCGGTTCTAAGGGCATAGCAGTGGCCTCTTACCTAGACGACATTCTGATACAGGCGTCTACTTTTCAAATCGCCAGGTCCCATACGGACATTGTTCTGGCTTTCCTGAAGTCCTCACGGGTGGAAGGTTAACGAGTGAAAGATTCTCTCTCCCCTCTCACAAGAATTTCCTTCCTAGGAACTCTGATAGATTCAGTAGAAATTACAAATTTTCTGACAGAGGTCAGGTTGTCAAAGCTTCGAACTTCCTGCCGTGCTCTTTATTCCACTTCTTCAGCCGTCAGTGGCTCAGTTGAATGAAGTAATCGGCTTAATGTAGCGGCAATGGGACAGAGTTCCGTTTGCCCGCCTACGATCAGACCACTGCAACTTTGGCATGCTCAATCAGTGGAATGGGATTACACAGATTTGGTCCCCTCTTCTAAATCTGGATCAAGAGACCAGGGATTCTCTTCTCTGGTGGCTATCTCAAGGTCCATCTGTCCAGAGGAATGAGTTTCCGCAGGCCAGGAATGGGACTATAGTGGACGACAGATGCCAGCCTTCTGGGCTGGGGGCGCAGTCTGGATACTCCCTGAAGGCTCAGGGTTCGTGGACTCAGGAGGAGGCCCTCCAGTCCGATAGAACATTCTGGGAACTAAGAGCGATATTCAATGCTCTTCAGGCTTGGCCTCAGCTAGCTGCGGTCAGGTTCATCAGATTTCAGTCGAGCAGCATCACGACTGTAGCCCTATATCAACCATCAGGGGGGGAACAAGGAGCCCCCTGGCAAGTTGGTGAGGAGGTTCAGGAGAGGATAGAGATCGTTATGCAGAGGGAGTCACTCTTGCCATCTCTCAGCTATCCATATCCCAGGAGTAGAGAACTGGGAGGGCAGATTTTTTAGTCGTCAGACTTTTCATCCGGGGGAGTGGGAGCTCCATCCGGAGGTATTTGCCCAGTTGATTCGAACGATGGGGCAAACCAGAACTGGATCTCATGGCGTCTCGTCAGAACGCCAAAGCTTCCATGTTACGGGTCCAGGTCCCAGGGGATCCCAAGGCAGCGCTGATAGATGCTCTAGCATGCGCCCTGGTTCCTTCAGCCTGGCTTATGTGTTTCCACCGTTTCCTCTGCTTCCCCGTACGGTCTGATTGCCAAGATCAAGCAGGAGAGAGCTTCGGGTGATTTGGATAGCTCCTGCGTTGCCACGCAGGACTTGGTGAGCGAGTGCGAGATCTGGAGACATGTCATCCTTTCCACCATGGCTCTGCCGTTAAGGCAGGACCTTCTACTTCAAGGTCCCTTCAAACAGTCCAAATTCTAATTTCTCTGCATCTGACTGCTTGGAGATTGAACGCTTGGAATTTATCAAAGCGTGGTTTTTCCGAGTCGGTCATTGATACCTTAATTCAGGCTCGAAAGCCTGTCACCAGAAAATCTATCATAATATATGGTGTAAATATTTTCATTGGTGTGAATCCAAGGTTAATCATGGAGTAAAGTCTGGATTCCTATGATATGTATCCTTCTCCAAGAGGGATTGGTGAGAAGGGGATTGTCAGCTAGGTTTTTCAGCTCTGTCTATTCTTTTGCACAAACGTCTGGCTGAGGTGTCCAGAGCGTTTCGAGGACAGTGCGTTTTTGTCAGGCTTTGGTTAGAATCAAGCCTGTTTTTAAACTTGTTGCTTCGGCCATGGAGTTTAAAATTTAGTTCTTAAGGTCTTCAAGGGGTTGCCGTATGAACCTTTGCATTCCATAGATATTAAACTTTTATCTTGGAAAGTTCTGTTTTTAGTAGCTATCTCCGTCGGCTCGAAGAGTTTCGGAGGTTATCTGCTTTACAGTGGTGTTTCCCCTTATCTGATTTTCCATGCAGAGTAAGGTAGTTTTTACGTACCAAACCTGGGTTTGCTTCCTAAAAGTGTAGCTATAGAGAGAGAGAGAGTGCAATCAGGAGATCTTGTGCCTTCATTATGTCCTAATCCTTCCTCTAAGAAGGAACATCTATTACACAATCTTGATGTGGTTCGTGCTTTAAAGTTTTATTTACAAGCTACGAAAGATTTTCGTCAAACATCTGCTTTGTTTGTTGTCTACTCTGGACAGAGGAGAGGCCAAAAGGCTTCGTCAACTTCTCTTTCTTTTTGACTGAGAAGCTTAATCTGCTTAGCTTATGAGACTGCTGGCCAGCAGCCTCCTGAAAGAATTACAGCTCATTCCACTAGAGCGGTGGCTTCCACATGGGCTTTTAAGAATGAAGCCTCTGTTGAACAGATTTGTAAGGCGGCGACTTGGTCTTCGCTTCATACCTTTTCTAAATTCTACAAATTCAATACTTTTGCTTCCTCTGAGGCTATTTTTGGGAGAAAGGTCTTACAGGCAGTGGTGCCTTCCGTTTAAGTTCCTGCCTTGTCCCTCCCTTTATCCGTGTCCTAAAGCTTTGGTATTGGTATCCCACAAGTAATGGATGAACCCGTGGACTGGATACACCTTTACAAGAGAAAACAAAATTTATGCTTACCTGATAAATTTATTTCTCTTGTGGTGTATCCAGTCCACGGCCCGCCCTTTCATTTTAAGGCAGGTGTTTTTTTATTTTTAAACTACAGTCACCACTGCACTCTATAGTTTCTCCTTTTTTCTTGCTTGTCTTCGGTCGAATGACTGGGGGTGGCAGTTAGGGGAGGAGCTATATAGACAGCTCTGCTGTGGGTGTCCTCTTGCAGCTTCCTGTTGGGAAGGAGAATATCCCACAAGTAATGGATGAACCCGTGGACTGGATACACCACAAGAGAAATAAATTTATCAGGTAAGCATAAATTTTGTTTTTATGGTTAAATCAGCTGTAGGCATTACTTGTGATGTGGCAACTGCTACTATTTGGTGTGTCCACTTATACCAGCGGTCTCCAACCAGTGGTCCGTGAGAAGATGTTGGTGGTCCTTGACACTATCAAGCAGGAATTAATCTCCTCTGATGGGGTCACCCCAGTCGTGCCGCAACTTCCTACAGTGCCTGGCTGGACATCAGTGAAAACCGACAGAGAAGGAGCTAAATTACAATCTGCATAGTACTGCACAACTTGCGTAGCTAGATTGTATTTTTAACTCCTCTCGTCCGGTGCGCTGCTCAGAAGAAGATGCTTCCATTCTAAAGCCAGCAGAGGTTGGTATAGTCTTGGCTTGAAATAGTGGATTTAAAGTATATTTAAAAAGAAACGTTTTAAAAATAAAAAAATCTTATATTTAATTTATTTTGTTCCCTTTACCTGTCTCTTTGTAGTACTTTTCCTAATTCATTCAGATGTATTTACATCACTGTTTGTCTTCCTCCCCTCCATCTTCTTTTTTTTTAATTAAATATTAATTATTTTTCATTCTTATTTTCCTGTGCACAAAGCCATTCCACCTGAATTCCAGTAATTGTCAACCAGCAGATCAGCCATATCCCACCAGTATTATAGTAATTGCCAGTAACATCAGTCGTGGTTAGCTCACATCCATATTGAGAACTTTCTGATATAAATTTAATGACTCCAATGTCTGTCCATTGGAACTATTCTCTCAGTTCTGTCATTCGGTTAGATAATTCCAAGAAATAATTATTATAAATGTGTAAATTTACACATAATGAAAACTTAGCTATGGTTATACTAGTTATGTACAGTATATGTGTGTGTGTGTATATATATATATATATATATATATATATACACACATTATAGAGGTTTGTACCATTTAAAAAAAAAAAATCATGTTAGTGATTTTCTTTTATATGATGGTGAGAGTCCATAAAGCAACAGATGTAGGATATACATCCGGTCCACCAGGAGGAAGAAAAACACCCCATACATTCCAGAGCCTTGCTCCGCCCAATCTCCCAGCACACCCCTACTATTCTCAGTTATGTTTTTTGCCTTCAGCAGGAGGTTTAAATCTTGACGACTTCACATCATTGATAGGGGTAATCTAACCAATTTGAAACCCCTTTACCCCCCCCAGTAAGAGTGCCTTATGGACAGAGGGGTGAAATGTGCATCTATCCACCCTTGTCTTTAGTCTGCAGCTTCTTGGATATCCTTCAGATAGTGTCTGTAGTCCTTTGTAGCTGCAATTCAAGGTAGAGGAAGGTGTTGCAGGTAACATGTTAAACAGAACTTTTATGGCCCAGAAGCTATTCACTAGACATCTACTGTAGTACTAACATGGTCTGAGTGTATCAAAAACACTTTGGGCACTTTGACATTATTATGGCACTTTCTTTAGCACTTGCAGAATCAGAAACCTTTTGCTCTGTTTTCTTCATAAACGGGGAGAGTCCACAGCTGCATTCATTACTTTTGGGAATTCAGAACCTGGCCACCAGGAGGAAGCAAAGACACCCCAGCCAAAGGCTTAAATACCTGCCCCACTTCCCTCATCCCCCAGTCATTCTTTGTCTTTCGTCACAGGAGGTTGGCAGAGAAGTGTCGGAAGATTATAGATAGTCTCTTATGGAGGGTAATACTCTTCGAAATGGGAATGGAATTTTAAGTAGTCCTGTCAGCCTCTCAGTGAGAGCATGGATGAAGGTTAGAGTCTGAAAATGCAGAGAGAGTCTTTTATTATTATTATTTATTATCAGGTATTTGTAGAGCACCAACAGATTCCGCAGCGCTGTAAACATAGTCGGTATACAGGATAGCTTTTGTAGGGATCAAGTGGGTAGAGGGCCCTGCCGAGAGTTTCACTGTTGCATTCGGCTCTTATGAAGGCGATCTGCAAACAACTGGGCTCATAGGCTTACATTCTAATGGGTTCAAGGGGAAAGCAATGGAGTTAGGAAAGGTTAGTGTTGGATGTAAGCATCCCTGAATAGTAGAGTTTTTAGGGAGCACTTGAAGCTGTTAAAACTAAGGGAGAGTCTTGTGAAGGAGACAGGGAGTTCCACAAGATGGGGGCCAGTCTGGAGAAGTCCTGTAAACGGGAATGTGAGGAAGTAACAAGAGAGGAGGAGATCCTGAGCTGATCGAAGGGGACAGGAGGGAGAGTATCTGGAGACAAGTTCTGAAATGTAGGGGGGAGCAGTGCAGTTGAGAGCTTTGTATGTCAGAGTGAGGATTTTGTGTTTAATCCTAGAGGCAAGAGGAAGCCAGTGAAGGTATTGGCAGAGAGGTGCAGCAGATGAAGAGCGACGAGTAAGGAAGATGAGCCTAGCAGAGGCATTCATAATGGATTGTAATGGAGCTATGCGGCAGCTAGGTAGACCAGAGAAGACAGAGTTGCAGTAGTCGAGGCGGGAAAGGATGAGAGAGTGGATTAAAATCTTAGTTGTATCTTGTGTAAGGAAATGTCTAATTTTAGAGATGTTTTTAAGGTGGAAGCGGCAGGCTTTAGCCAAGGACTAAATGTGAGGAGTGAAGGAAAGATCTGAGTCAAGTGTGATCCCAAGACATCGGGCATGCGGGGTAGGAGTAATGATGGAATTATCAACAGTTATAGAAATTTTGGGGTTGGAGACATTGGAAGAAGGGGGAAAAATAAGGACTACAGTTTTGGAGAGATCTGGCTTAAGGTAGTGAGAGGACATCCAAGATGAGATATGAGAAAGACAGTTAGTGACACGGGTTAATAAGGAAGGAGGTAGGTCTGGTGCAGAGAGGTAGATTTGGGTGTCATCTGCATACAAATGATAGTTAAACCCATGGGACTTTATTAAGGAACCTAATGATGACGTGTAGATTGAAAAGAAAAGGGGACAGAGCCTTGAGGTACCCCAACAGAAAGTGGTAACGGGGCAGAGGATGCTCCGGAGAAGGCTACACTAAATGTACGGTTAGTCAGATAGCAAGAGAACCACGAGAGAGCTGTGTCGCAGATGCCAAAGGATTGGAGGGTTTGGAGCAGAAGAGGGTGGTCAACAGTGTCAAAGGCTGAAGACAGGTCAAGGAGGATAAGCAGAGAGAAGTGGCCTTTGGATTTTGCTGTAAGTAGGTCGTTGGTAACCTTGACAATTGCTGTCTCTGTAGAGTGATGGGGATGAAATCCAGATTGCAGTGGGTCAAGAAGAGAGTTTAGTGTAAGGAAATGGGATAGACATGTGTATACTAGCTTTTCGAGGAGCTTTGAGGCAAGAGGGAGTAGGAAAATAGGGCGGTAGTTGGATGGGGAGGTTGGATCGAGGGAAGGTTTTTTGAGGATAGGTGTGACCAGTGCATGTTTTAGAGATGAGGGAAATATACCAGTGCTGAGGGAGAGGTTGAAAATGTGTGTGAGTATGAGGGTGAGGGTAGAAGAGAGGGAGGGGAGTAGCTGTGAGGGGATGGGGTCGAGGGGACAGGTAGTGAGGTAGGACCATATAAGGGCAGAAACTTCATCCTCGTTAACAGGGGCAAAAGAGCTGCATTTTTGGATATTTGGGTTTTGGATGATTGTGAGCTTTTGAGGGGGTGGGAGATTGGTAGTATGTTGAGAGCTGATTTCACTTCTGATGGAGTCAATTTTGTTATTGAAGTGGCTGTCAAAATCTTGAGCTGAGAGAGAGGTTGTATTAGGAGGTGGGGGTGGGCGGAGAAGAGTATTGAACGTGGAGAACAGACGTTTTGGGTTAGAGGAAAGAGTAGAGATAAGATTAGAGAAGTATTGTTGCTTATAGAGATTAAGGGCAGAATAGTAGGAGTTCAGGATGAACTTGTAGTGATGAAAGTGAGCTGAACTCTGAGATTTCCTCCAGTGTTGCTCAGCAGTACGGGAACATCTGCAAAACCATCCCACTCATATTAACAGCTCCTTAGCAATCAGCTTTGACGAGTTTTGCTGCCTGCTTTGTTCACTCAAGTCCATGTCAGAAGCCACGCTACCATCTGTCACACTTGAAGGGCCGTGTTCCTGTTCCATGGCGTAGATTCTGGTAAGATTGTTTCATTTTACTTCTATGGTCTCAGTGGGACTCCTTTATCTTATGGAATCAAGAGTTAATATCTCCTGAGGGGGTTATTGAACAGGGGGGACTAATCATGTTTGTTATGTGATTCTGTCTGCTAATGTGTAGTTCGCTTGGGCTCGTAGCTATTTCGGAACATAACGGCCTTTTTTGTCAGGCTGCGCAGGCCTTGTGTCCTTGGCACGCTTTTTTTCTGGCCTGCACGGTGTACCTTGTGACTAGGCGTGGTTACGTTCCTAGTCTCCATTCCCGTATTCCTGACCGGGTGGCGAAGGGGAGAGTCTGTTTCGCTAGTGTCTGGGTCCTTGGAGGTGGTGAGTGACCCAGCCATTGGAGGTGTAAGGTGCCGTTTTTATTTTTTTCTGTCCATAATTCCTATCCAAGTAATGGAGGATTCTGATTTGTTTTTGGAGACGGATGTCTCTGATTCAGATTCTACTTCTTGCGAAGAGTATGAAATGGCCCGGGTAATCCATGCCCATCATGTATGTTCCGCACGCTGCTTTAGAGTGCTCTTTTTTCCCGATACTGGGAATTTAGAGTCCGCCGAGCCATCCGCCCCTGGGAACCACATATGCCGTGGGAACTACATATCCCGTGGGGCGAGTGCCCTAAAACCTTATTTGGCTATGCAAGCAGGTGTCCCTAATGCCGTTACCCCTTCTCCAGAAGGTGGCTTGTTTCCTCCAGAGGTTACAGCACGGTTCTGCGTGGCCATTTCTATGGCATTGGCGCATTTACACCTTCCAGGAAGGGAGATGTTGATGAGATACTGTCCGTGTTCTGTTAACCAGGGCTCGTCAGGCTCAGTTCAGCTCTCTGGGAAAGCGGTGTCCTCTGAGGCATCAGGGGCCCAATCCTCGAAGTTGGGTCAGCAGTTGCCCCGACGGAGGCAAGTCTTGCTTTTTGTTACAGACTGGCGCGCCTTTGTGTCCTGCATGTTTTGGCTGTGCTGGAGGATTCCACTCCTGATGAGTTGAGGGGTCCTCAGTCTTCTGCCCAGGACGGCAAGCTGGGTTAAACGTGGGGGGATGAAGTAATCTCCTTGTCATCTACAATTTACCTTTTTCTTTGGGGTATCTTATTCCAGTTCTGAGCTTCGGGAGAATTGGATCTCTAACCAGCTGGTCCTGTTAGTGTGTCCTTTCTTCTTGAACGTTAACCTGCGGGTGTTGCCCTCTTTTATTTTGATCCGGTTAGGATGTATTTTATTTAATTTTGAAAGCTCATGTCTGTTTGGAAACAATTTCTTCTCTAGAATTTTATACTAGCAATTTTGTGGTCCCATTGGCGCTTCTGCGGAAGTTATATGTAAAGTTAGGACATTATGTCTACTGTTTGTCTGTTTAATTTGTCTATCCCTTCTAGGGTTACGAATGTCTGTGGCCTTGGACAGTTTTTGGGTGCACTATGTATCAGGCTGGTTCTGGTTGGGTACTAGTTTTCTGTTCCTTAGGGTCTATGTCAGACACGTGGTGCCCAATATACCTAGCTGGTCCAGTTTGGGGTGCCGAGTGGCTCACTTTTGTTGGAGTTTCGTTTTCTTGGGGTTTTTTTGTTACAAGTTATAGGTGGCCTTGTTTATCTTCTGGGGGCATCAGAAGGGAATGTGCTCCGTCCTTATTGTCCTATCCATGTTTAGCTGGTGGGGTTCTGATGTTCGGATCCTACTAAGGCGTACTGTAGGCTCCTGGGTCCTTTTGGTTCAGGTGCTAGAGTTTTTTCTCCTTCCCATAGTGGGTCGGAGGTTCTGCGGATTCCATGGAAATCTGTGGTGCCATGTTCTGGTGGTGTTTTTTTTTGTCTCCTTTAAAGGCTTCCTTTGGGATTGTCCTCTTGAACTCTGTTCCTTGATGACGGTTCCTCTTCCTTCGGGTCAAGGCTGTTTGGGCCTTTTTGTCTCTTTTCCTTGGGACTGGCCTTTCTGGTCATCGATTCAGGAAGTTAGGGCCTTTTGGCTATTTCTACTTCCGGGATTTCGTCTGTTCCCATGATTTTGGAGCTATGCAGATTATGTTGTCTCCTTTTTTCTGGTGTTTGCCCCTGCTTAGGCGTTATGGCTTTTCATCTGCCAGGGATTGAATGCTCGTTCATTTGTAAATTCCTCAAGCTATAGGTGCTTCCGGGAAGTTGATCCTGAGAGGATCTTGGAGACAATAGTTATTATATCAATCCAGATTTTCTAGGTTTGAGCTCTGTTCTCTTGTACGTTTGCCTTAGTCTTTGGACTTAGTGAGTTGTCCCGAGAGCCTTTAGGGGTCAGCCAGAGTAGCTGTTTGGCTTTCATCATTTCCTAGCACCCTTTTGGTTGGGAGTTTGAATCCCGCTGTGGGTGTCTTTTAAGCACTCTGTGTCTGGGATGCTTACGTGAGTTCAGTGTCCAAGTTGCCTTGGATATGACTGTGATTGCATCGACTGTGGTGCAAGGTCTGCTCCGGATGGGGTAACCCGGTGGTTCCTCAGGGGTTATTAGTTTGTTTAAAGCCGGTTCCATGTGTCGAGGTTTTTGTTCCTTGTCTTTGACTGGACATTTTGGGGTTCTGTATCCAGATCCCTTAGGCCTAGTTCGGAATGGCCCTGTTTCCCGGTTCCAGGACATCTCCTGTTCCTACGGGCGGAATTTCGGATAATTTTACATTTCTGCTGGGGCCGGATTGTTCTTTCATTCGGTACTTGACCTTTTGAGTCCATCTACAGCTTTTCACTCCATACATGTGTGTGGGTGAGCTGTTGTGTTTTTGTTTCCCCTCCCTTTGGGGTGGACTAGGCATTCCACAGTATCCGCCTGATGCTCAGAGGTCCTTTTTCTTCCTCTGTTCTGTGGGTTGTTCCCCCTGCCTTGCGTGCAGGATGTCAGGTGAAGGGCTGGATTTCTTGTGACTAGCCATTACTGTAGTTTCAGTAGAGGGTCTCCTTTTGGGAGTGTCCTTAGTCATCGGGAAGGGAGCTGCGACTGGGTTCTGGAACCCAAGCTCTTTTGGGGGAGGCTGAATCCCCTCACTCTTCCTTCCTGAAGGTCTTGGTGATCGGGGAATTTTTCATCCCTTTGTCTTTTTGGACATTGCCAGTTGCTTTGGTGCTGGGTTCGTTGTCTGGAGTGAGGGTCAGGGATCTGTCAACCTTTGATCAGTTATCTTAGATAGATCTCTTGAGCCTTCCTTAGGTGGGAGGTTTCACGGTGGATCCCTCCTCAGCAGGTAGTTTTTTCTCTGCTGGTTCTGGGTACTATCCTTCCTTTCCTGCTTTTCTTGGGAAAGTATTGTTCTGCACTACTTTTGATTTTTTCTTTCTGAAGACTGTCCTGTGCAGTTTACTAGCTTGGTTGGCTAGGGTTGGCGACTTGTGTTCGCTTAGACCTCCTTTGCAGCAGGAAGCCTGTGGCATTCAAAGGCGCTTATTCAGATATTGTGATGCTGTTTTTTCGCGGCTCCCCGGGATGGTTTGTCTTTCGGTTGCTCTGTCCTGGGTGCGAGTTAGCACGCTGCGTAGGGGAGGGGTTTTACCCTTCTGCCCTTAGTTTTCAGGACTTTACTTTGATCCCTTGGAATCCATGCAGATAGGGGTCTGGGATTTTCATTCCTTGCTCTTCTAAGTCGGTAGTGTCTTTTGTCCTTTTTGCCCTGTTTCATCCTTGTTTACTCTCTTGGAGTATCCCTTGGCTTTTTTTCTTTATTGCTCTAGTCCTTTTGTGTTTTTGGGGGTCCTTTCGTACTCCCTTATCTGAATCCTTCTTCCCTTCGGTGAGAATGTGGATGTTTCCCTTCCTTCTGGTCGGGGGTGAGCTTATTAGGGGGCTGAGAGCCTACGGGACTTTGTCTCCTCAGGGACTTTTGGGCTCGGTCGAGTCTGGTGATCTGAGCGGTCTCTAGCAAGGGCCCTGCTGGTTTTACTGTTGGGCAGTTACTTGTGCCTTTTACTTTTTGTCCCTTCTGCTTCGGGTGAAGCAGTTTTTTGTCGGGAGTTTGGGTGTTTTCAGGCTATGTTGCCCTAAGAATGGGCCACCTTTTGTACCAACCCGTTTTGCATTCAGTGTCCTCTATAGCTTGGTTATTGTTTTTCCAAAAGTAATGAATGCAGCTGTGGACTCTCCGCATTTATGAAGAAAAACTTAAATTATGCTTACCTGATAATTTTCTTTTCTTCAGATGGGGAAAGTCCACAGCTCCCCGCCCACGTTTTTTATATGGGGCGGCCGTAATTTTTGTTTTTGTTCTTCTGGCACCTTTTTCACCCTGATATTTCTCCTACTGTTCCTTGTTCCCTCGGCAGAATGACTGGGGGATCAGGGAAGTGGGGGAAGTATTTAAGCCTTTGGCTGGGGTGTCTTTGCCTTCTCCTGGTGGCCAGGTTCTGAATTCCCAAAAGTAATGAATGCAGCTGTGGACTCTCGCCGTCTAAAGAAAAGAATATTATCAGATAAGCATTCATTTTCATAGTATTTTCAGCTTAGGACCTTCATGGGACAATTTACAGCAACTCATGCAGCATTATAGCATACCTGCTTGTTGAATTTGAAGTAGTTATAAGCATTTTATTGAAAGTCCCATTGTGCATGTGCAATGATTATTTAAACAGACTGTTAAAAGGAAATTTATGCTTACCTGATAAATGTATTTCTTCTACGATATGACGAGTCCACGGGTTTCATCCTTACTTGTGGGATTTATCCTCCTGCTAACAGGAAGTGGCAAAGAGCACCACAGCAGAGCTGTATATATAGCTCCTCCACCTCCAGTCATTCGACCCAAGTTAGGAAGAGAAAGGAAAAGCCAAAGGTGCAGAGGTGACTGAAGTTTATAAAATAATTACATACCTGTCTTAGAAATGACAGGGTGGGCCGTGGACTCGTCATATGGTAGAAGAAATACATTTATCAGGTAAGCATAAATTTCCTTTTCTTCTACAAGATATGACGAGTCCACGGATTTCATCCTTACTTGTGGGATACAATACCAAAGCTACAAGACACGGATGAAAGGGAGGGACAAGACAGGAACCTAAACGGAAGGCACCACTGCTTGAAGAACCTTTCTCCCAAAACCAGCCTCAGAAGAAGCAAAAGTATCAAATTTGGAAAATGTTGAAAAAGTGTGAAGAGACGACCAAGTTGCAGCCTTGCAAATCTGTTCAACAGTTGCATCATTTTTTAAATGCCCATAAGGAAGCCACAGCCCTAGTAGAATGAGCTGTAATTCTTTCAGGAGGCTGCTGTCCAGCAGTCTCATACGCCAGGCGGATGATACTCTTCAGCCAAAAAGAAAGAGAGGTAGCCGTAGCTTTCTGACCCCCTACGCTTTCCAGAAAATACAATGAATAATGAAGATGATTGATTTTACTTGCAGGCAATCCTTAGTTGCCTGCAAGTAAAACTTCAAGACACGGACTACAAGTTATGCAACATACGCTCCTTCTTAGAAGAAGGGTTAGGACATAATGAAGGAACCACAATTTCCTGATTAATATTCTTATTAGAAACAACCTTAGGAAGAAAACCAAGTTTGGTACGTAAAACCACCTTATCAGAATGGAAAATAAGATAAGGCGAATCACATTGTAACGCTGAATCCTTCTTGGAGAAAAGACAGAATCCTGGGAATCCTAACTCTACTCCATGAATAGTTATTGGATTCACACCAATAAATATATTTACGCCATATCTTATGGTAAATCTTTCTAGTAACAGGTTTACGTGCCTGAATCAGAGTATCGATGACTGAATCAGAGAACCCCTGCTTATTTAAAATCAAGAGTTCAATCTTCAAGCAGTCAGCTGCAGAGAAATTAGATTTGGATGTTGGAAAGGACCTTAAATGAGAAGGTCCTGTCTCAATGGAAGTTTTCACGGCGGCAGAGATAAGTCTACTAGATCTGCATACCAAGTCCTGCGTGGCCACTCAGGCCCGATTAGAATTACTGAAGCTCTCTCCTGTTTGATCAGAGCAATCGGTGGAAACACATAAGCTAGGTTGAACGACCAAGGAATCTATCAGTTCGGCCTGAGGATCCCTCAACCTGGATCCGTATCTTGAAAGCTTGGCATTCTGCCGAGACGCCATCAGATCCAATTCCGGTCTGCTCCATCGGAGAATCAGGGAGGCAAAGACCTCCGGATGGAGTTCCCACTCCCCCGGATGAAATACCTGTCGGCTTAAAAAGTCAGCTTCCCAGTTGTCCACTCCTGGGAGGGAAGAGCCACGAACTGAAAATGTTTGTCTAGGAAGGCAAACCTTAGGTACTGATGATGATCCTTGTGGATAGGAATATGAAGGTATGCATCCTTCAAGTCTGCGGTAGTCATATATTGACCCTCCTGGGTCATTGGTAAAATTGTTCGAATAGTCTCCATCTTGAAAGATGGGACTCTGAGAAACTTGTTTAGAATCTTGAGATCTAAAATGGGTCTGAACGTTCCCTCTTTTTTGGGAACCATGAAAAGATTTGAGTAAAACCCCTGCCCCTGTTCCAGTCTTGGCACGGGACAAATTACTCCCATAGAATAGAGGTCTTTTACACAACGTAATTCCAGTTGATACCCGTGGGTCACGATTTCCAGTGTCCAGGGGTCCTGAACATCTCTTACCCAAGCCTGGGCAAAGAGAGAAAGTCTGCCCCCTACTAGATCCGGTCCCGGATCGGGGGCCGCCCCTTCATGCTGACTTGGTAGTAGCAGCGGGCTTCTTGGGTTGTTTACCCTTGTTCCAAGTCTGTTTGGGTCTCCAGATGGACTTGGCCTGAGCAAAATTCCCTTCCTGTTTCGCGGAAGAAGAGCAAGAAGTGGGGACTCCTTTAAAGTTCCGAAAGGAAAGAAAATTTTGTTTACCCCTCAATTTAGCAGTCTTATCCTGAGGTAGGAGATGACCCTTACCTCCAGTAATGTCAGAAATGATTTCTCTTGTAAAGGTGTATCCACGGGTTCATCCATTACTTGTGGGATATTCTCCTTACCAACAGGAAGCTGCAAGAGGACACCCACAGCAGAGCTGTTTATATAGCTCCTCCCCTAACTGCCACCCCCAGTCCATTCTCTTGCAGTTCTCGACAAGAAAGGAAGTATCAAGAGATATGTGGTAACTTAATGTAGTTTTTACCTTCAATCAAGAGTTTATTTTTAAACGGTACCGGCGTTGTACTGTTTTACTCTCAGGCAGAAATTGGAAGAAGAATTCTGCCTGGAGGTTTGATGATCTTAGCGGTTTGTAACTAAGGTCCATTGCTGTTCTCACACATAACTGAAGAGTATGGAAAGAAAACTTTAGTTGGGGGGACGGTCTGCAGATTACCTGCTTTGAGGTATGATCAGTATTTTTTTCTAGAGAGATAAGGTCTAAAAAATGCTGACAGTGCCTGGTATATTTGAGGTAAGCCTGATACAGTGATCTAACAATGACTGGGCTCATGCTTGCAATAAAGGGTAATATTCATGTTAATACTCATATTACTTAGTGTAAAAACATTTGCATGGTTTATAGAAAAAACGTTTTTTCTCTGAGGGTGATAAATCTTTATTTGGGGCCTAGTTTTCCACATGGCTAGTTAGATTACTCCTAGGAGTACTTTTTTAAGGCCCTCTGACATTGAGTGCATGGTGTGAGGGGCCTATTTTCGCGCTCTAAATGCGCAGTTGATTTTCAGACTGAGACATCCAGCTTCCTTAAAGGAGGCCTCTGGTATCTAGGACCACTATAGAGGGTTTTTTTTCCTGCAAAGATAATTTTTAAGGGCAGGTAGGAGCCACAGCAGAGCTGTGGCAGTGTGTTTGACTGTTTAACGGTTTTAACATTTTTCTAATCCGTTTTTGGGCCTAAGGGGTTAATCATCCATTTGCAAGTGGGTGCCATGCTGCTTTAGTCCCTTATACACACTGTAAAAATTTCGTAGAGTTTACTACTTTTTAACACTGTTTTGCAGTTTATGTGGTAGTTTTTTTCTCTTAAAGGCACAGTACCGTTTTTGTATAATTGCTTTTTCACATTTATTGAAGTGTTTTCCAAGCTTGCTGGTCTCATTACTAGTCTGTTAAACATGTCTAACATAGAGGAAACTCCTTGTTCATTATGTATAGAAGCCATTGTGGAACCCCCTCTTAGAATGTGTACCAAATGTACTGACCTTTCTATAAGTTATAAAGACCATATCATGGCTTTTAAAGATTTATCACCAGAGGTTTCTCAGACTGACAAAAGGGAGGTTATGCCATCTAGCTCTCCCCACGTGTCAGAACCTATAACTCCCGCTCAAGTGACGCCAAGTACATCTAGACAGCTCTGGGGCTAGAACAAATACAGAGCTTTCTGACACTTTAGTAGCTATGTCTGATATACCCTCACAATGTGCAGAAGCCGAAGCAGGAGAGCTTCTATCTGTGGGTGACATTTCTGATTCAGGGAAGGCGTTACTTCAGTCTGACTCTGAAATGATAGCGTTTAAATTTAAGCTTGAACACCTCCGCTTGTTGCTCAGGGAGGTTTTAGTGACTCTGGATGACTGTGACACCATTGTAGTCCCAGAGAAATTGTGTAAAATTGACAAATACTTTGCAGTGCCTGTTTACACTGACGTTTTTCCAATCCCTAAGAGGTTTTCAGAAATAATTACTAAGGAATGGGATAGACCAGGTGTACCGTTCTCTCCCCCTCCTGCTTTTAAAAAGATGTTTCCTATAGATGCCGCAACACGGGACTCGTGACAGACGGTCCCTAAGGTGGAGGGAGCAGTCTCTACCCTAGCTAAGCGTACAACTATCCCTGTCGAGGACAGTTGTGCTTTCCTAGATCCAATGGATAAAAAATTAGAGGGTTTCCTTAAGAAAATCTTTATACAACAAGGTTTTATTCTCCAGCCTCTTGCATGCATTGCCCCAGTCACTGCTGCAGCGGCTTTCTGGTTCGAGTCTCTTGAGGAGGCTCTACAGGTAGAGACCCCGTTGGATGATATCCTAGACAGGCTTAAAGCTCTTAAGTTAGCCAATTCATTTATCTCTGACGCCGTTTTTCATTTAACCAAGCTAACAGCTAAGAATTCAGGTTTTGCCATTCAGGCGCGTAGGGCGCTATGGCTTAAATCCTGGTCAGCTGACGTTACTTCAAAGTCTAAACTTCTCAACATCCCCTTCAAAGGGCAGACCCTATTCGGGCCTGGACTGAAGGAGATCATTTCTGATATTACTGGAGGAAAAGGCCAAGCCCTTCCCCAGGATAGGTCCAACAAATTAAGGACCAAACAGACTAATTTTCGTTCCTTTCGAAACTTCAAGAGTGGCGCAGCTTCAACTTCCTCTACTGCAAAACAAGAGGGAAATTTTGCCCAGTCCAAGCCAGTCTGGAGACCTAACCAGGCTTGGAACAAGGGGAAGCAGGCCAAAAAACCTGCTGCTGCCTCTAAGACAGCATGAAGGAGTAGCCCCCAATCCAGGACCGGATCTAGTGGGGGGCAGACTTTCTCTCTTCGCCCAGGCTTGGGCAAGAGATGTCCAAGATCCCTGGGCTCTGGAGATTGTTTCCCAGGGATATCTTCTGGATTTCAAAGCTTCATCTCCAAAGGGGAGATTTCATCTCTCATAATTATCTGCAAACCAGATAATGAGAGAGGCATTCTTACGTTGCGTTCAAGACCTACTGGTTATGGGGGTGATCCACCCAGTTCCAAGGGAGGAACAGGGGCAGGGCTTCTATTCAAATCTGTTTATAGTTCCCAAAAAAGAGGGAACTTTCAGACCAATCTTGGATCTCAAGATCCTAAACAAATTTCTCAGGGTCCCATCCTTCAAGATGGAGACTATTCGAACCATCCTACCTATGATCCAGGAGGGTCAATATATGACTACCGTGGACTTAAAGGATGCTTATCTACACATTCCGATACACAGAGATCATCATCAGTTTCTCAGGTTCGCCTTCCTAGACAGGCATTACCAGTTTTTGGCTCTTCCCTTCGGGTTAGCCACGGCACCAAGAATCTTTACGAAGGTTCTAGGGTCCCTTCTGGCGGTTCTAAGACCGCGGGGTATAGCAGTGGCCCCTTACCTAGACGACATTCTGATACAGGCGTCAACTTTCCAAATCGCCAGGTATACGGACATTGTTCTGGCATTCCTGAGGTCTCACGGGTGGAAGGTGAACGAAGGAATGAGTTCTCTCTCCCCTCTCACAAGAGTTTCCTTCCTAGGAACTCTGATAGATTCAGTAGAAATGAAAATTTTTCTGACAGAGGTCAGGTTGTCAAAGCTTCTAACTTCCTGCCGTGCTCTTTATTCCACTTCTCGGCCGTCAGTGGCTCAGTGTATGGAAGTAATCGGCTTAATGGTAGCGGCAATGGACATAGTTCCGTTTGCCCGCCTACATCTCAGACCACTGCAACTTTGCATGCTCAATCAGTGGAATGGGGATTACACAGATTTGACCCCTCTTCTAAATCTGGATCAAGAGACCAGGGATTCTCTTCTCTGGTGGCTATCTCGGGTCCATCTGTCCAGAGGAATGAGTTTCCGCAGGCCAGAATGGACTATAGTGACGACAGATGCCAGCCTTCTGGGCTGGGGTGCAGTCTGGAACTCCCTGAAGGCTCAGGGTTCGTGGACTCAGGAGGAGGCCCTCCTTCCGATAAACATTCTGGAACTAAGAGCGATATTCAATGCTCTTCAGGCTTGGCCTCAGCTAGCTGCGGTCAGGTTCATCAGATTTCAGTCAGACAACATCACGACTGTAGCCTATATCAACCATTAGGGGGGAACAAGGAGCGCCCTGGCAATGTTGGAGGTTTCAAAGATAATTCTATGGGCAGAGGTTCACTCTTGCCATCTCTCAGCTATCCATATCCCAGGAGTAGAGAACTGGGAGGCGGATTTTCTAAGTCGGCAGACTTTTCATGCGGGGGAGTGGGAGCTTCATCCGGAGGTATTTGCCCAGTTGATTCAACTATGGGGCAAACCAGAACTGGATCTCATTGCGTCTCGTCAGAACGCCAAGCTTCCTCGTTACGGGTCCAGGTCCAGGGATCCCAAGGCAGCGCTGATAGATGCTCTAGCAGCGCCCTGGTCCTTCAGCCTGGCTTATGTGTTTCCACCGTTTCCTCTGCTCCCTCGTCTGATTGCCAAGATCAAGCAGGAGAGAGCTTCGGTGATTTTGATAGCTCCTGCGTTGCCACGCAGGACTTGGTATGCAGATCTGGTGGACATGTCATCCTTTCCACCATGGACTCTGCCGTTAAGGCAGGACATTCTACTTCAAGGTCCCTTCAAACATCCAAATCTAATTTCTCTGCTTCTGACTGCTTGGAGATTGAACGCTTGATTTTATCAAAGCGTGGTTTTTCCGAGTCGGTCATTGATACCTTAATTCAGGCTCGAAAGCCTGTCACCAGAAAAATCTATCATAAGATATGGAGTAAATATCTTCATTGGTGTGAATCCAAGGGTTAATCATGGAGTAAAGTCAGGATTCCTAGGATATTATCCTTTCTCCAAGAGGGATTGGAGAAGGGATTGTCAGCTAGTTCCTTAAAGGGACAGATTTCTGCTCTGTCTATTCTTTTGCACAAACGTCTGGCTGAGGTTCCAGAAGTTCAGGCGTTTTGTCAGACTTTGGTTAGAATCAAGCCTGTTTTTAAACCTGTTGCTCCGTCATGGAGTTTAAATGTAGTTCTTAAGGTTCTTCAAGGGGTTCCGTTTGAACCTTTGCATTCCATAGATATTAAACTTTTATCTTGGAAAGTTCTGTTTTTAGTAGCTATCTCCTTGGCTCGAAGAGTTTCGGAGTTATCTGCTTTACAGTGTGATTCCCCTTATCTGATTTTCCATGCAGATAAGGTAGTTTTACGTACCAAACCTGGGTTTCTTCCTAAAGTGGTATCTAATAAGAAAATCAATCAGGAGATCGTTGTTCCTTCATTATGTCCTAATCCTTCCTCTAAGAAGGAACGTCTATTACACAATCTTGATGTGGTTCGTGCTTTAAAGCTTTACAAGCTACGAAGGATTTTCGTCAAACATCTGCTTTGTTTGTTGTCTACTCTGGACAGAGGAGAGGAGAGGCCAAAAGGCTTCGTCAACTTCTCTTTCTTTTTGGCTAAGAAGCTTAATCCGCTTAGCTTATGAGACTTCTGGCCAGCAGCCGCCTGAAAGAATTACAGCTCATTCCACTAGAGCGGTGGCTTCCACATGGGCTTTTAAAAATGAGGCCTCTGTTGAACAGATTTGTAAGGCGGCGACTTGGTCTTCGCTTCATACTTTTTCTAAATTCTACAAATTTGATACTTTTGCTTCTTCGGAGGCTATTTTTGGGAGAAAGGTCTTACAGGCAGTGGTGCCTTCCGTTTAAGTACCTGCCTTGTCCCTCCCTTCATCCATGTCCTAAAGCTTTGGTATTGGTATCCCACAAGTAATGGATGAACCCGTGGACTGGATACACCTTTACAAGAGAAAACAAAATTTATGCTTACCTGATAAATTTATTTCTCTTGTGGTATATCCAGTCCACGGCCCGCCCTGTCATTTTAAGGCAGGTGTTTTTTATTTTTTAACTACAGTCACCACTGCACCCTATAGTTTCTCATTTTCTCCTACATAGGTGTGTCCTGTCCACGGCTTCATCCTTACTTGTGGGAATATTCTCTTCCCTAACAGGAAATGGCAAAGAGGCACACAGCAAAAGCTGTCCATATAGCCCCTCCTCTGGCCCCGCCACCCAGTCATTCTCTTTGCCGCTCTGAACAAGTAGCATCTCCACGGGGATGGTAAAGAGTTTGTGGTGTTTAGTTGTAGTTTTTATTTCTTCTATCAAGAGTTTGTTATTTTAAAATAGTGCCGGCTTGTACTATTTACTTTGCAACAGAAAAGTGATGAAGATTTCTGTTAAAGAGGGCTATGATTTTAGCACAAGTAACTAAAATCCATTGCTGTTACCACGCAGGACTGTTGAAACCAGAGAACTTCAGTTGGGGGTAACAGTTTGCAGACTCATCTGCTTCAGGTATGACTAGTCTCCTTTCTAACAACACAGGCTATTGCTAGAAGACTGTCATTTTTCCCCTCAGGGAAAACGGTAAGCCATTTTTTCTTAGAACTCAGCAACAAGATAACAGGCTTACTTTTTATAGTTTCTTATGCTGGTAGACACTATTGTGGGCCAAATCGATTGGTGTTTATTACATTTTAAAGGCATTTGGGATGTTTTATAAACTCACATACACTTGGGAACGTTTTTTATTAGATCTGGCTTGTATTAGACGCCTAATCTAGTCAGGAAGGCCCCTTCACTCTAGTATGCTGAGGGAGGAGGCCCCATTTTCGCGCCTCAGTTGCGCAGTTGATTTCAAAGGCAGTGCATGCAGCTTCATGTGAGAGGGTCCTGTGGTTCAGAAACCGACTCCGGAGGGCTGATTTCTGTGGTGGTTGATCCCTAAGGAAGGTAAAAGCTACAGCAAAAGCTGTAGCTGGGACTGTAGTGTGTAAAACCGGTTAAAACCAACAATTAGCTCCGGTTTGCTTATTTTTGGGTCTATTTTTGGTGTGCAATACCTTCAAAGCATTAGGACACTGGGGTATAAATTTTATAAAAATCGGATATTGCCTTCATAGTTTTTTGAACATTCAGAAATAAAGTGTGTCATTTTATTATTTAAAGAGACAGTAACGGTTTTGCTTAAAATCGTTTTTATTGCATTAAAAGCCTGCCAAAGTCTGTTTAGCATGTCTGAACCATCAGATAACTTGTGTTCTGTGTGTATAGAGGCCAACGTGGCCCCCCCCTGCGAGTGTATGTGATAATTGTGCCATAGCGTCCAAACAAAGTAAGGACAGTTCTGTCACATTTAATAAAGTTGCCCAAGATGATTCATCTAATGAAGGTAGTGGGGATAGTTCTACATCCTCTCCTTCTGTGTCTACACCAGCTTTGCCCGCGCAGACACCTTCTGGCGCGACAATGCTTGTTTCTATGCAGCAATTATCTGCAGTAGTGGATAATTCTATAGCAAATCTGTTATCCAAACTGCCAGCATTTCAGAGAAAGCGTGATTGTTCAGTTTTAAATACAGATAAAAAGGATAAACAATTAGACGATGACGATGCTTTATCTATTTTACCCTCACATCAATCAGAAGTGGCTGTAAGGGAGGGACTGTCTGAGGGAGAAATTTCTGACTCAGGAAAAATTTCTTAACAGGCAGAGCCCGATATAGTAGCATTTAAATTTAAGCTAGAACATCTCCGTGCCCTGCTTAAGGAGGTATTAGCTACTCTGGATGATTGTGATTCCATGGTAATACCAGAAAAGTTGTGCAAATTGGACAAGTTCTTAGAGGTTCCAGTGCACGATGACGCCTTTCCAATACCCAAAAGGGTAGCGGACTTAGTGAATAAGGAATGGGAGAAACCGGGTATTCCCTTTACCCCACCTCCTATATTTGAGAAAATGTTTCCCATTGTAGACCCCAGAAGGGACGCATGGCAGACGGTCCCGAAGGTAGAGGGAGCAGTTTCAACGTTAGCGAAGCGCACAACTATTCCTATAGAGGACAGCTGTGCTTTAAAAGATCCTATGGATAAGAAGTTGGAAGGATTGCTTAAAAAGATTTTTGTTCAGCAAGGCTTCATTCTTCAACCAGCTACGTGTATTATTACTGTCACCTCAGCGGCGTCTTTTTGGTTCGAGGAATTAGAAAGGTCGCTCCAGAAGGAGACTTCATATGAAGAAGTCCTGGACAGAATTCACGCACTAAAGTTAGCTAATTCCTTTATATTGGATGCCGCTTTTCAAATAACGAAACTAGCGGCGAAAAACTCAGGTTTTGCTATAGTGGCGCGTAGGGCGCTTTGGCTAAAATCATGGTCGGCGGATGTGTCGTCCAAGACTAAGTTACTTAATATTCCTTTCAAAGGTAAGACCCTTTTTGGGCCGGAATTGAAGGAGATTATTTCAGACATCACTGGGGGTAAGGGCCATGCCCTGCCACAAGATAGACCTTTCAAGGCTAAGAACAAGTCTAATTTTTTGTTCCTTTCGCAATTTCAGGAACGGACCGGCTAATAACTCTACAGCCTCTAGACAAGACGGTAACGCTGTCCAGCCCAAACCTGCATGGAAGCCCGGGCAAGGCTGGAACAAGGGTAAACAGACCAAGAAACCTACTGCTGCTACCAAGACAGCATGAAGGGGTAGCCCCCGATCCGGGACCGGATCTAGTAGGGGGCAGATTATCTCTCTTTGCTCAGGCTTGGGCAAGAGATGTTCCGGATCCCTGGGCACTAGAAATAGTCTCCCAGGGATACCTGCTAGAGTTCAAGGGACTTCCTCCAAAGGGAAGGTTCCACATGTCTCTCTTATCTTCAGACCAGATAAAGAAACAGGCATTCTTACATTGCGTAAGAGACCTATTAAAGATGGGAGTGATAAACCCAGTCCCCTCAGGGGAACAAGGTCTAGGTTTTTACTCAAACCTGTTTGTAGTTCCCAAAAAAGAGGGAACTTTCAGGCCAATTCTGGATTTAAAGATATTAAACAAATTCCTCAGAGTTCCATCGTTCAAAATGGAAACCATTCGGACAATCTTGCCAACAATCCAGGAGGGTCAATTTTTGACTACCGTGGACTTAAAGGATGCGTATCTGCATATCCCGATCCACAAAACTCATCATCAGTTCCTGAGGTTCGCCTTTCTGGACAAACATTACCAGTTCGTGGCTCTTCCATTCGGTTTAGCCACCGCTCCCAGAATTTTCACAAAGGTGCTAGGGTCCCTTCTAGTGGTCCTAAGGCCGAGGGGCATTGCTGTGGCACCTTACCTAGACGACATTCTAATCCAAGCGTCGTCTCTTTCCAAAGCAAGAGCTCATACAGACATTGTCGTAGCCTTTCTCAGATCTCATGGGTGGAAGGTGAACATAGAAAAAAGTTCCCTGTCACCGTCCACAAGGGTTCCTTTTCTGGGAACAATAATAGATTCTGTGGAAATGAAGATCTTCTTGACAGAGGTCAGTAAGGTAAAGCTTCTAAACGCTTGCCGAGTTCTTCATTCTATTCCTCAGCCCTCCATATCTCAGTGCATGGAAGTAATAGGACTAATGGTTGCAGCAATGGACGTGGTTCCTTTTGCTCGAATTAATTTAAGACCATTACAGCTGTGCATTGGAATGGGGATTATGCAGACTTGTCTCCCCAAATTCAAGTAGATCAGATAACCAGGGACTCACTCCTCTGGTGGTTGACTCAAGATCACCTGTCTCAAGGAATGAGTTTCCGCAGACCGGAGTGGGTCATCGTCACGACCGACGCCAGCCTCTTGGGTTGGGGTGCGGTCTGGGACTCTCGGAAAGCTCAGGGTCTATGGTCCCGGGAAGAGTCTCTTCTCCCGATAAACATCTTGGAACTGAGAGCAATTTTCAATGCGCTCCTAGCTTGGCCTCAACTAGCGGAGGCCAGGTTCATAAGATTTCAGTCGGACAACATGACGACTGTAGCGTACATCAATCATCAGGGGGGAACAAAGAGTTCCTTAGCGATGGAAGAGGTCTCCAAGATCATCAAATGGGCGGAGGATCACTCCTGCCATCTTTCTGCAATTCACATCCCAGGAGTAGACAACTGGGAGGCGGATTATCTGAGTCGTCAGACCTTCCATCCGGGGGAGTGGGAACTTCACCCGGAGGTCTTTGCCCAGTTAACTCAATTATGGGGCAACCCATATATGGATCTGATGGCGTCTCGTCAGAACTCCAAGGTTCCTCGATACGGGTCCAGATCCAGGGATCCCAAGGCGGCACTGGTGGATGCATTAGTGGCGCCCTGGTCGTTCAATCTGGCTTATGTGTTTCCACCGTTCCCTCTCCTTCCCAGGCTTGTAGCCAGGATCAAACAGGAGAAGGCCTCTGTGATTCTAATAGCTCCTGCGTGGCCACGCAGGACTTGGTATGCAGATCTGGTGAATATGTCATCGGTTCCACCATGGAAGCTACCTTTGAGGCAGGATCTTCTAGTTCAAGATCCATTCAGACATCCAAATCTAGTCTCTCTGCAACTGACTGCTTGGAAATTGAACACTTGATTCTATCTAAGCGTGGGTTTTCTGATTCGGTTATAGACACTCTGGTTCAAGCCAGAAAACCAGTGACTAGGAAAATTTACCATAAAATATGGCAAAAATATATCTGTTGGTGCAATTCCAAAGGTTTTTCTTGGAGTAAAATCAAAATCCCTAGAATACTTTTCTTTCTCCAAGAGGGTTTGGATAAAGGTTTGTCAGCTAGTTCTTTAAAAGGACAGATATCTGCTTTGTCTGTTTTGTTACACAAACGACTGGCAGCAGTGCCAGATGTACAGGCGTTTGTACAGGCATTAGTTAGAATCAAACCTGTCTACAGACCTATGACTCCTCCATGGAGTCTAAACTTAGTTCTTTCGGTTCTTCAAGGGGTTCCGTTTGAAACCTTACATTCCATAGATATTAAGTTACTATCTTGGAAAGTTCTGTTTTTGGTTGCTATTTCTTCTGCTAGAAGAGTTTCTGAATTATCTGCTCTGCAGTGTTCTACTCCCTATCTGGTTTTCCATTCAGATAAGGTAGTTTTACGTACCAAACCTGGTTTTCTTCCAAAGGTGGTTTCCAAAAGGAATATTAACCTGGAAATACTTGTTCCTTCCCTGTGCCCGAATCCAGTTTCAAAGAAGGAACGTTTGTTACACAACCTAGATGTGGTCCGTGCTCTAAAATTCTACTTAGAGGCAACTAAGGATTTCAGACAAACTTCATCCTTGTTTGTTGTTTATTCTGGTAAGAGGAGAGGGCAGAAAGCTACTGCTACCTCTCTTTCCTTTTGGCTGAAAAGCATCATCCGATTGGCTTATGAGACTGCCGGACGGCAGCCTCCTGACTGAATCACAGCTCACTCTACTAGGGCTGTGGCTTCCACATGGGCCTTCAAGAACGAGGCTTCTGTTGATCAGATTTGTAAGTCAGCGACTTGGTCTTCACTGCATACTTTTACAAAATTTTACAAATTCGATACTTTTGCTTCTTCGGAGGCTGTTTTTGGGAGAAAGGTTTTGCAAGCCGTGGTGCCTTCCGTTTAGGTCGCCTGACTTGTTCCCTCCCTTCATCCGTGTCCTATAGCTTTGGTATTGGTTCCCACAAGTAAGGATGAAGCCGTGGACCGGACACACCTATGTAGGAGAAAACAGAATTTATATCTTACCTGATAAATTCCTTTCTCCTACGGTGTGTCCGGTCCACGGCCCGCCCTGGCTTTTTGTCAGGCTTAAGTATTTTTATCTCTATACACTACAGTCACCACGGCACCCTATAGTTTCTCCTTTTTCTCCTTTTTCTCCTAACCGTCGGTCGAATGACTGGGGGGCGGGGCCAGAGGAGGGGCTATATGGACAGCTTTTGCTGTGTGCCTCTTTGCCATTTCCTGTTAGGGAAGAGAATATTCCCACAAGTAAGGATGAAGCCGTAGACCGGACACACCGTAGGAGAAAGGAATTTATCAGGTAAGATATAAATTCTGTTTTTTCTTGCTTGTCTTCGGTCGAATGACTGGGGGTGGCAGTTAGGGGAGGAGCTATATAGACAGCTCTGCTGTGGGTGTCCTCTTGCAGCTTCCTGTTGGGAAGGAGAATACCCCACAAGTATTGGATGAACCCGTGGACTGGATACACCACAAGAGAAATAAATTTATCAGGTAAGCATAAATTTAGTTTTCCTTCAAGCCAGGCCCAAATAGGGTTTTACCCTTGAAAGGAATAGCCAAAAGCTTTGACTTAGATGACACATCAGCAGACCAAGATTTTAACCATAACGCTCTACGCGCTAAAATGGCAAATCCAGCATTCTTAGCCGCCAACTTAGCAATTTGAAAGGCGGCATCTGTGATAAAAGAATTAGCCAGCTTGAGAGCCTTAATTCTATCTAAAATATCCTCTAAAGGAGTCTGTCTTAAGAGACTCTTCTAAGGCATCAAACCAGAAAGCCGCCACAGTGGTAACTGGTACAATGCAGGCTGTCGGTTGTAAAATGAAACCCTGATTAATAACTTTTTTAGAAGACCCTCCAATTTCTTATCCATAAGGTCTTTGAAAGCACAGCTGTCCTCATTAGGAATAGTTGTACGCTTAGCCAGGGTAGATATTGCTCCCTCTGCCAAGAGTCCCGAACAGTGTCAGATATTGGATACATTTTCTTAAAATTAGGAGAAGGTGAGAACGGTATACCCGGTCTGTCCCATTCTCTCTTGATAATCTCCGAAATTCTCTTAGGAACCGGAAAAACATCAGTGTAAGCAGGTACCTCTAAATATTTGTCCATTTTACACAATTTCTCTGGTGGTACCACAATAGAATCACAGTCATCCAGAGTCGCTAAAACCTCACGAAGTTACAGGTGGAGGTGTTCCAGCTTAAATTTAAAGGACATGACGTCCGAGTCCGTCTGAGGTAACACACTTCCCGATTCCGAAAGTTCTCCCTTAGACAGAAGTTCCCTGACCCCCAAATCAGATCCCTGTGAGGGTACATCGGAAATAGCCAACAAAGCATCAGAGGACTCCTGTCCTACTGCGTTTGCCCTGTAACACTGGCAACTTAGATAATACCTCTGTAAGGGTAGTTGACATAACTGCAGCCATATCCTGCAGAGTAAATGAAGTAGACGCGGTTGAGAAACCCGGTGTCGCTTGGGTGGGGGTTAAAGGTTGTGACACTTGGGGAGAATTTGGCGGCATATCCTGATTCTCCTCAGACTGAGAATCATCCTTAGGCACACTTTCTTTACATAAAATATGCTTTTTACATTGTAAGGCCCTTTCTGTAGAAGAGGGACACAAAGTAAGAGGGGGTTCCACAATGGCATCTAAACACATAGAACAAGTAGTTTCATCAAGATCAGACATGTTAAACAGACTAGCAATAGCAGCAATAGTCGCTCTTAACCTTATTTGTTGACCTCTGAAGTCAAAAAATAAACTCCAAAAAAAGTTTTAAGAAAAGCAATAAAAAATATCCTATTAAGCTCAAATTAGCTAAATATTATTGCACAATTTGTTAGAAAATGCAAGTAACACTTTATAGCACCTTTATTGTATATAAACAATATCAGCCCCTGCACCTCACCACAGCTCCGCTGTGGCGCCTACCTGCCCCCCGGGAACTCAATTCTGTGCAAATGACGATCCGTTGATTGCAAATTAAACCTGGGCCCCACCGGAGCTAGGGCTTTGCTGCCTTATACTGAAGTAAACTGCGCATCTGAGCGCACGAATTAGGCCCCATCCACCATGGGCGTCGCACTAGCCATCCCAACAACCGCATGGGAAGAAAGATCAGTGAAAGCCATGTGGTCCCCTAATCATGAGTATAATAAAACAAATGCAATAAACAGCCATCTTTCTTAGGCCAATAATAAACAAATAATAGACTCACAACCGTATCTCCCAGTGTCTAGCCCATATTGACTCATATATCACAGTATAGTATCAATATAAAACATATTGTGCCTACTGATTACCCCTTCCCCGGCAGGGAATAATGTCAGCCTGTTCTGATATAACAAGTTTCCCCAGAAGTAAAGGACTGAACATACCTCAATGCTAATATAACAAAATAGAACTTACATTAATCCTATGCTTAAACTAAAATCTATCAAAATTAAAGTGGGCTTCCGGAGCAAACACTAGCGGCTCATGCCGCAGTAGAGCGGTCGTATATTATTGAATGCCTGCTCATTAGTGTAACTTACTAGCCTTAATTAGTGTAACTTACTAAGCCTGAGCTGGTAATTTGATATGGGGTTCTGGAGCCAGCCACTTGAACCATAACACTAGTGATACATGCTTTAGCAAAACGGTTGAATACCAGTGCATATTAACTGAACGCTTAAGCCAGAAACTTAGAAATGGGGTTTTGGAACAAACCACTCGATACAAAACACTAGTGATAAATACTATAGCAGAACGTTGTACACCAGTGTATATTAACTCAACGCTTAAACTAGAAACTTAGAAACGGAGTCTTGAAATAAATCACTCGATACCAAATACTAGTAATATATGCTATAACAGAGTGATTGTATATTAGTGAACGCCTGCACAGCAGTGTAACAAATAATATCCACTGAACGCTTACTCTACAGTGTAACGAACGAGCTATCATATTACTTTGTATCAATCTATGCTCCAGTTAGAAATTTAGAATTGAAGTTACATAGTAAGCCACCCGATACCAAACATTAGTGACACGAACCTTAATAAAGTGGTGTATAAGAGATAATGTTTGCTTAACAGTTTAATCCGTCAAACTGCAATATAACTCATACTAAGTTTATGCTAAAACTGGATATTTATAAGTGGGGTTTCAAAGTGAGCCACTTGATACTTAATATTAACGGTATACACAATAATACAAGGGTTATAAACTAGTGAATGCCAAACCCGCAACCAATGCGCTTTTAATGAACAAAAGTTTATAAAAATATGGCAGCATAAGTGTCACCATCAATAGTACAACCTCAAATTGTAATAAAATACAATAATCTACCAAGAGCTAATTGTTCATGGCTCGTATTATAAGCAAACTAGAATTCATAAAGATACTTCTTTTGGCTTACAGTTAATAATACAGAATCTAAGCACATTGGTAGACTCCTGAATATCTGGCAATATATGACCGTTACTAAATGAGTTTAATATAACGCATATACTCATGCAATAGAATATTGACAGTCGGGGGGCATAATAAACAGACAAATCCTATGATAATTGGTATTTGACAAACATAAACGAGAATTACTAGTGTGACACTCATTACAAATATTACGAAAAAGCTGAATAATATTATCATATTCATTAACATTGACAGTCATAGTACTAGTAATTTCTCCAATATGCTAAGATACTAGATAGCGATACAAATAAACAGATATCAACCCCAGATATCTGTTGATTCGCACAACAAAACCATCTATTATTCTGTGGTCAACCCTACATATACACTTTTATAGACCAATAGAGATGGTTAACAACATTAGAGGATTTTAGCCCAATTAATAGGCCAATCATCAGGGCATATGCAGATATGATCCATAATAGTTATTTATTTTCAATTACAATGGTTTAATCATTTTCTGCTGGGTCGCACGAGCATATATGAGTCTGGAACGGAATACTGTCAGATCTTCATATCATAGCTCCTACCTTTCAATTATACAATATCTAATTCCATCCTTTTACCTGACACATGAGCAGGTACACATAGTGTACTCATAATAATGAAACCAGATAGAGTGGAAACCCACATTTCTTTCATGTAATTAGCAAGAGTCCATGAGCTAGTGACGTATGGGATATACATTCCTACCAGGAGGGGCAAAGTTTCCCAAACCTCAAAATGCCTATAAATACACCCCTCACCACACCCACAAATCAGTTTTACAAACTTTGCCTCCTATGGAGGTGGTGAAGTAAGTTTGTGCTAGATTCTACGTTGATATGCGCTCCGCAGCAGGTTGGGGCCCGGTTTTCCTCTCAGCGTGCAGTGAATGTCAGAGGGATGTGAGGAGAGTATTGCCTATTTGAATTCAATGATCTCCTTCTACGGGGTCTATTTCATAGGTTCTCTGTTATCGGTCGTAGAGATTCATCTCTTACCTCCCTTTTCAGATCGACGATATACTCTTATATATACCGTTACCTCTACTGATTCTCGTTTCAGTACTGGTTTGGCTTTCTACTACGTGTAGATGAGTGTCCTGGGGTAAGTAAGTCTTATTTTCTGTGACACTCTAAGCTATGGTTGGGCACTTTTATAAAGTTCTAAATATATGTATTCAAACATTTATTTGCCTTGACTCAGGATGTTCAACGTTCCTTATTTTCAGACAGTCAGTTTCATATTTGGGATAATGCTGAATTTATCATTTTTTTCTTACCTTAAAATTGACTTTTTTTCCTGTGGGCTGTTAGGCTCGCGGGGGCTGAAAATGCTTCATTTTATTGCGTCATTCTTGGCGCAGACTTTTTTGGCGCAAAAATATTTTTCTATTTCCGGCGTCATACGTGTCGCCGGAAGTTGCGTCATTTTTTTGACGTTGTTGCACCAAAAGTGTCGGCGTTCCGGATGTGGCGTCATTTTTGGCACCAAAAGCATTTAGGCACCAAATAATGTGGGCGTCTTTTTTGGCGCTAAAAAATATGGGCGTCATTATTGTCTCCACATTATTTAAGTCTCATTATTTATTGCTTCTGGTTGCTAGAAGCTTGCTCAGTGGCATTTTTTCCCATTCCTGAAACTGTCATTTAAGGAATTTGATCAATTTTGCTTTATATGTTGTTTTTTCTATTACATATTGCAAGATGTCCCAGATTGACCCTGAGTCAGAAGATACTACTGGAAAATCACTGCCTGGTGCTGGATCTACCAAAGTTAAGTGTATCTGCTGTAAACTTGTGGTATCTGTTCCTCCAGCTGTTGTTTGTAATGAATGTCATGACAAGCTTGTTAATGCAGATAATATTTCCTTTAGTAATACTACATTACCTGTTGCTGTTCCATCAACATCTAATACTAGTGTTCCTGTTAACATAAGAGATTTTGTGTCTAAATCCATTAAGAAGGCTATGTCTGTTATTCCTCCTTCTAGTAAACGTAAAAGGTCTTTTAAAACTTCTCATTTTTCAGATGAATTTTTAAATGAACATCATCATTCTGATTCTGATAGTGTTTCCTCTGGTTCAGAGGATTCTGTCTCAGAGGTTGATGCTGATAAATCTTCATATTTATTTAAA